>NC_049204.1:67726943-68024443 GCF_013347855.1 Anguilla anguilla
AATTCTGGGAGATGTCAACAGTAATTGTAAAAGGTTCCCAATGTTCCGTTGACAGCTGCCAATAATGTGATGGTTTTCCTGAGTCAGACTTTCTGGCGCAACGAGATTAACAGCATGAACAAGCGTTCACGTGTAACACAAGCACAACTTACGTTAGAACAGAACACTAAAAATATCTTCTACTGTACGAGCAACCTTATTTTACCAGCCTAAAATTTATTCTAGGTCATTTTTAAATTGAAAAACCACAATCAAGACAGGCTCAGCACAACAATCATATTTACATCAGAGGTAATCAAAATTATGCAAAGCATGCAAAGAGATGCGTGTGATATTTTGTGCAATAAATGATCTGTGTGATAAATGTTGTGTGTGATGTTGTGTGTGATAAATGATCTGTGTGATAAATGTTGTGTGTGATGTGTGTGATAAATGATCCGTGTTAAATGTTTTGTGAGATAAATTATCGGTATTATAAATGTTGTGTGATAAATGATCTGTATGATAAATGTGTGATAAATGTTATGTGAGATAAATTATTGGTGTGATAAATGTACATATTATGAGTACTTGGTCTTTATTAATGGACCCCATCCCCATGGTGATGAGTGGATTACACTAATGCTAATGCTAACACAACTACTTTTGAGCTTTTAGCTGTGGCTCATGTTGGTGATCAGTGGGATAGCGTGAGCTGTAGGGTGTATATTAGTATTTCACCGTCAATTTAGCGTCAGTGTACCAAACTCTTCACCTACAGTGGATTTAGTCGAGGGGGTGGATATTAACATTGGTATTAGTTTATCACACTCACACCTAGCCTGAGCTGTGGAGGGCTGGTATTAGCATTAGCATCAGGATTAGTTTATCTCACTCAGATCTAGCCTAGCCTGAGCTGTAGGGGCTGATATTAGCATTAGCGTTGGTATTAATTTATCACACGCACACCAAGCCTGAGCTATAGGGGCTGATATTAGCATTAGCATTGGTATTAGTTTATCACACGCACACCTAGCCTGAGCTATGGAGGCTAGTATTAGTGTTAGCATTGGTATTAATTTATCACACGCACACCTAGCCTGAGTTATAGGGGCTGATATTAGCATTAGCATCAGGATTAATTTATCACATGCACACCTAGCCTGAGCTGTAGAGGCTGGTATTAGCATTAGCATTGGTATTAGTTTATCACACGCACACCTAGCCTGAGCTATGGGGGCTGATATTAGCGTTAGCATCGGTATTAGTTTATCACACACACACCTAGCCTGAGCTATGGGGGCTGATATTAGCATTAGCATCAGGATTAGTTTATCACACACACATCTAGCCTGAGCTATGGAGGCTAGTATTAGCATTAGAGCCCCCACCTCCCCATTACCCCACTCTTCTCTGCATAGCAAGAAAACTAAAGCTCTTGAACTGAACTCCGACACTCACTCAAACTTCTCTTAAGCCAACTGTGGCTGAGAAAGGAAAGCACGGATGACAGGCCACACACCGCCTCTGTCACAGCAAACAGCTCAGACCAGGTAAAAAGCAGTCTACCTGGCAAACAGGTAAACCGAGACCAGGTGTTGTTGTGTTCCACTCGGGGAGTTGGCTGTGTGTTTACCCTTACAGCCGCCGCATGCTGAGCTCGGCCGCGGTACACAGCCTTTTGCCATCTCAGCACACAGGAGAAAAATATGCTTTCCCTTAATAAACCAAAGCTGTCACAAACAAACTTAAAAAACCAGCACCTACCAGGTGTAGCGAGCTTGTGGGTCAGCTCCTGTGAGAGTAGAGTTACCTGTCCAGGTGTTACCTGAGACGGGAGTTATCCGTGAACAGTCAGGCGAGAGGGAGAGTGAGAGAGGAGAGAGAGGGAGAGTGAGAGAGGAGAGAGAGGGAGGACTATGGAAGCCCTCGGGGACTTTGTCCCTCTTCTGGTTGCAACTCATTGGTTGGAACACAAAAATGGAAATGCAGAGTTCTGTTGGCCAACCAATCAGCACAGAGTATCAAGCAAGGCATGACTGAGCCATGTGAGACACACAGATCCACAGACACACCATAGTCAAATCACAACCAGGTCCCAACTAAACAACCACATCCTAACCAAATCACAACCAGGTCCAAACTAAACCACAACCATGTGTAAACCAAATCACAACCAGGTCCTAACTAAGCCAAAACCACAGCCAAACCCAAATCACAACCAGGTCCAAACTGAACCACAACCAGGTCCAAACTGAACCACAACCAGGTCCAAACTGAACCACAACCCCATCTAAACCAAATCACAGCCATGGCTGCTCCGAAACTAAACTAAAATTCAAAACTGACTCACAGCCAGGTTAAGACAAAGATAAAACCAGGTACAAGCTGACTCACAATTAGGCCCAAACCAAGCAGTCCAGATTTAGCTAAACTCTGCCTCCCCACCCACCCACTCTGCTCCATTTAGACCATGTAAAATGAGCCAGAGGAGGTGACTGGATAAACCTGTTCTGTGACAGGAACAAACTGTAGACAGGGAGAAGAGGGGGCGGAGTTACCTGGGATAAAGGTGAGGGGAAAAGCACAGCACTCCCAAAGCACAGGGCCCAGAAGAGGAGCTGCCAGCACTCCTAATGCTTAAACTGTAATGTCATTCCTCCTTTAATAACCTGCAGTACTGCTGTACAGGAGAGGGGGACAGAGGGCCAGGCTCCCTGGGGAGTGTTTACTTTGCATCTATCCCATGACCGACCATGTACGTAACCTCCCCACGGATCAGAGGGCATTCCAGGCCTCCACCTGATTCATATAAATATTTATACCCACCATTAAAGGGGTCATTTGTCCCTGAGACCTGTCAAACCACAAAAGCGCTCCTTCGCTCACTGAAACAGGGCCTGGAGTTTCAGCTCAAAGTGCTCCTTCGCTCACTGAAACAGGGCCTGGAGTTTCAGCTCAGAGTGCTCCTTCGCTCACTGAAACAGGGCCTGGAGTTTCAGCTCAAAGTGCTCCTTCGCTCACTGAAACAGGGCCTGGAGTTTCAGCTCAGAGTGCTCCTCCTCTTGCTGTAACAGGGCCTGGAGTTTCAGCTGAGAGTCCAGAGGCTCTTTCGTATTAAAGGAACAGAAGTGGAGGCGTGTTTCACCGGTTCATCATGAACCCTCCACCCCCCCCCCCCCAACATTTATTAGTCAAATTAATTATACAAGCTGTGAGTTTGTGCAGAGACAGTGTGGAGATGTATGTGTGTACAGGGTTGTGTGTTGTGTTAACGTAGGTACAGGGTTGTGTGTAGTATGTTGTGTTTTGTGTTAACGCAGGTACAATGTTGTGTGTAGTATGTTGTGTGTTGTGTTTACGCAGGTACAGGGTTGTGTGTAGTATGTTGTGTGTTGTGTTTACACAGGTACAGGGTTGTGTGTAGTATGTTGTGTGTTGTGTTTACACAGGTACAAGGTTGTGTGTAGTATGTTGTGTGTTGTGTTTACGCAGGTACAGGGTTGTGTGTACAGGGTTGTGTGTTGTGTTAACGCAGGTACAGGGTTGTGTGTAGTATGTTGTGTGTTGTGTTTACGCAGGTACAGGGTTGTGTGTAGTATGTTGTGTTTACACAGGTACAGGGTTGTGTGTAGTATGTTGTGTTAACGCAGGTACAGGGTTGTGTGTAGTATGTTGTGTGTTGTGTTAACGCAGGTACAGGGTTGTGTGTAGTATGTTGTGTGTTGTGTTTACGCAGGTACAGGGTTGTGTGTAGTATGTTGTGTGTTGTGTTTACGCAGGTACAGGGTTGTGTGTTGTGTTAACGCAGGTACAGGGTTGTGTGTAGTATGTTGTGTGTTGTGTTTATGCAGGTACAGGGTTGTGTGTAGTATGTTGTGTTAAAGCAGGTACAGGGTTGTGTGTAGTATGTTGTGTGTTGTGTTTACGCAGGTACAGGGTTGTGTGTAGTATGTTGTGTTTACACAGGTACAGGGTTGTGTTTATGCAGGTTATGAAAGTGAAGCCGTCTGCCAGGCGAGTCCAGACTCGCTCCATACCTCAGTGAAGCTGCATACCTCAAACAGGACCGCAGGCAGCCACCGCTCTGACATCATCAAAGGGCTGTCATCGCCGCGGTAACAGGCTCCATCTCGTCACAGTGCAGCCAAGCCAGGGACGGCTGGAGATGAGGTGAAGATGGAGTGAGCCACTGCACCGCGGAGCACTGCGAGCCAGGACTGCTCTACAGGAGTACAGCACATTCACTCTTACCCTAAGCCCCGCCCACATTTACACTGCAGCACAGCACAATGCAATCAGTCACACCGCCAGTGGCCTGGTGATTTTATCTGAGTCTGTGGTGGATTGCTCAGCGCCATTCTCTGCCCACTGTTTAATGTGAGAATGGGGAAAAATGCAATATAATACTACTAATAATAATAATTATAATAATTATAATAATAATGCAATATTAATAGTAATAATAAGTATAATAATAATAATCATCATCATGTGAGAGACAGGTCAGGTGACTGAAATTAACTGCGTCACCGCGACAGCGCTCTACCCAGAACCCCCTCCGGTTTGTGTCCCTGAAAGCTTCGCATTGATTGGAGTTAATCAGACATAATTGGACATAATTAGGATTCCATATGAACAGCAGCTGGCTGATCTGAGAGGGCTGATCCTGATTGGTTGAAACCTGCCTGGGAAACACCATTCCTTTACTCTCCCGTTTACAGCCGGAGGCAAATCCACACACAGCGCTTACACACACACACAGCACTTACATACCTGCTGTTACCACATCTTCTAAGCATACACACACACACACACACACACAGCTTTGAGTATTGCTCTCCCAGAGGCACAGGGCAGATTGAGCCTTGTTATCCAGCCTGGCCAGTGGCTGTACCATTGCCTCGTTTCATCACCACCTGTCAATCATACAGGGGAAAAAGACTTGTTGCCCTTGGTAACAGAACTGACTGGCTGGGATTCTGGAATTCTCTCTGCAGATGAAGCTGACCATAATTTCTTTACCTGCAAGCACACACCCACCCTCACACACACACACACACTCACACGCACACACCTACATGTACACAAACAGACATCAACGTATTCACACAACAAAGGCACTTGTGTGTGTGTGTCCACGTGTGTATATGTGAGCAGTATATATTGTTGATCTGAGTTTCATGAGTCTGTACAAATAATTGACATATAAAATACTTCATGCAAATGATATGGACACACCCACTTTTATGCAAATGAGATGGACACACCTACTCCACCCACCCCATGATGCATTTTTTTTTGAGTTGTGTAGTAGGTGGAGCCAGGCTGAAAAAGTGAGTGCAATGTTTTGAGGTGTAAGATCACAAATACGTGACCAGAATGCTTTCAACTGAACATTCTAATGCTGATGTCACAATCACTACCGGTAACTGAAGACAGTGGAGTTCTAGAACACTGACTTAAAAACATTCCAAAGAACCTTCAAAGGGCAGAACTAGGAGGGGCCGGAGCAGCCCAGACACTGTGGTCCTCCAGTATTGGGTGTCCTGTGTTCTCTGTCCTTTGTCTGCATCCCTGCCATAAACCACACCTCTCTCTTGTTGCCATATGTACCCACAGCGTGCTGCTCTCTGGTCAGGTGCTGCTTTGGGCTCTAATCCCAGCTATTGTTTTCAGTTCCAGTCCCCGGTGCCGGGTTGGGCTCACGAGCGTTAGGACATGTCACTGGAGATTCTGCAGGTGGATCCTGACCTGGATCTTTACCTGTACCTGTAAAGGATCCTTTCACCGTCTTGTTTTAACCTCGGGTTGCATCCTTATATTTCCTCTTCCCACAATGCAACATTACGCTCCTGTACATAACCTTCCACATTTCTCTTTCCTTGTTCACACTCTCTGCGTCACTGAAAGATCTTATTCTGTGAGCTGGGCTTGTGTTTGTGCTGTAGGCGTGCGATTAGGGCCAGGAAACGCAACACCATCCTGCTCCACAGGCCGCGTGCGAGCAACGTGAGAGCAGCGTTTGTCCTGACTGTGACAAAAGGGCTGCTTCTGCAGGCTGACTGCACCATCTCCTGCCGCAGATTTATTGAAGTGGCCTTTAGCTGGATACTATGAGCTGTGACTGCATGCAGACGGTGAGGTGGTGCAGGGCTGGGGTCGGGCTCTGCCCAGTTATTTGCTCCCAAAGCTGCAGGACTCTTCCTCTGATGAGCATAAATATTCATCACATCTGCACAGCATAGCACTCCTGTGATCATTTAGCAGCATACAACCCACTCACACACTCACACTCACACTCACACTCACACATACACACCCAGATGGAGCGTCTATACCAGGCCAGGAGCCCCGTCTATACCGGGCCAGGGGCCTCGTCTATACCGGGCCAGGAGCCCCGTCTATACCGGGCCAGGGGCCCCGTCTATACCGGGCCAGGGGCCCCGTCTATACCAGGCCAGGGGCCCGGTCTATACCGGGCCAGGGGCCCAGCTGGTTCTCCTGTTGGCTGAGATAAGGACGCACCTGTGCCATTCCGCCTCCAGTAAGGGCTTGTCACCTTTCTTTGGACAGAATGTACACTGCACCATTGGGGGTAGTTGTCAGAAAGATTCCGAGTACGTGCCAATTTGTTCAGTGCATTACTTTGCAATTGTAAGTTGGGTTGAGCTGGTTAGGGATTGCTGACTCCACCCTCTGGGTAACAGAACATTCTGGGGCAAGCTCCACCTTAACGGAGATGATACTTGTATTCATGTTTCCATTTTTGGAGCAATATCCATTCAGAGTATTGCGTTCTGTTGCCTTCAGGTGCATCAATCCTGCCAAGTATTCAAATTGGATGCACGCACAGGAAGTTGCATGTCATACAGCTATTTAGGCCATTATATCATAGAGTTCATGTATTACTACTTTAGGTAAAAGATGTTTGATGTGTTCATTCCGTGCTGATCGAGATATTACCTAATGTAAGTCCCGCCTTTCCTTAAGATTTCCAGAGCTGTGGATGAAAAATAGTGAACATGAACTGATTGGCTATTGAAACAAAAAACACATCACATGATCACGCAGAAGCTATGCGATCTGGCTGCTGATTGGCTGTCGAAGCACCGAATAGATATTAGTGGGTCAGGTTTTTTAACAGGAAGCATTTCACACGTCCTGTGAAGTGTGGATGTTTCACACACGTCCTGTGAAGTGTGGATGTTTCACACACGTCCTGTGAAGTGTGGAGGTTTCACACACGTCCTGTGAAGTGTGGAGGTTTCACACACGTCCTGTGAAGTGTGGAGGTTTCTCACCACATCAGGGGCTCCTGTTTCTAGGCCCTTCATTTGCTTTCAGTGGAAAAATGTCAAGATCAGCAAGAAGCAGTTTTGCATCACAACTCATGTCAAATTAAGCTTGAGGCCAAAACCATGCAGATATTCACATACGCGCGCACACACATGCACACACACGCACACACGCACACACACGTACTCAGCTGGGCCTGAGCCAAGACCTGTGCCATGAACTCAGTCCCCCGACTCAGCCGGGCCTGAGCCTCCAGACTAACACCTCACCGACTCTGGGTCAGAACCAATCTACAGACCTCATCAGAATCAACCAACATGCGACACAACAACAATTTTATCACTTATTGGGAATCACAAACAAAATCACAACACAGAATGAAATAAGAGAGCATGGATAAGAAGAAGAGAAGCTCTCTGATGGGGTACAGACTCAGCGTTCACTGCAGCAGAGAGCCACAGGGACACAAACTCAGTTACTGGGGAAAAAGCTCAGCAGCATCAGTGCAAACAATAAAACTGAGACAGAGAAGTACTTCCTGTACTAAATTCAGCACAATGTGCACTGAGAAAGAGAGTGAGAGAGATGGGGGGGGGGGGCAGGACCAGCTCTGGGAGTTGGAGCATCTCTTCTGAAAGTCTCTGTAAATGTCACTTGGTGTGTCAGGTGATGTGTGGTGACATTTTGGGAAACTCACAGGGGTTTGGGAAAGTATGCTCAATCAAGGGTGTGTAGGGGAGCAGAGTGGGGGGGGGGGGTGGGGTGGGGGGGAGATGTGTGTAGGTGTGTGTGTGTAGGGGGGGTGTACAGAGTGTGGTGTGTGTGGGGAGCAGAGTTGTGTGTTGGGGACAGTGTGTGTGCAGGTGGGGTGTAGGTAGGGGTAGCAGTGTGTAGAGGGGGTGTGGGGCGAGTGTGTTGGGGGAGGTGTGTATGTGTGTAGGGGGGGCATGGAGATCACAGAGGACCATTGTTGTCATCTCGGCCTCCCCCCTTCCCAACACTCCATAGGTGACCGGCCTGAGGACAGATTCAATATGTGACCTTTGACCTTTCCACTCATCTCTGGCCCCTGCTGCTCTCACCCTGGCTATCTAAATGCATGTGTGTGAGTGTGTGTGCATGTGTGTGTGACTGCGTGCTTCTGTATGTGTGTGCGCGTGTGTGTGCGTGCATGCATGCATGTGTATGTGTAGGTAAGTGTGTGTGCGTGCATGCATAAGTAGTGTGTGTGTGTGGTCTGGACAACCTGTGGATGAATTCACAAAAAGCTGCACTGCATCCTAAATATCATCAGTGTTAGTTTCGTCATCATCACCATTACAATTATTATTAATAATATAATCCTGATTGCTGTTATTTGTTCATGTAACTAGCTTGTTTATTTATTTATTTATAGTAATTTTACTGATGTTTTCTGTTTGGTTTTAATGTCATGGCTTTGCAATATTATTCTATTCAGTAATGCTGATTCAATTTTATTGAATTGAACTGAATTATTTTGCTGCATATTTGTTTGCGTTTTCTTTTTAAACAATTTTTTCTATTTTCTGTGTCAGTGAGTAAACAATCTTCATATTTTAATGGAGAGTAAAGCAGACATCTTTCATTTTCTCTCCCCCTCTCTCACTCCCCCCCCCCTCTCCTCTGCTCAGTCCTCACACACAAATGAAAAACATCTTTCCTCTAATCATCTGCAGCCACCGGCACCGGGGTAGACAGACTCTCTGTTTACACACATTACATACAAAATACGCAGGAATTTTTACAGCCTGTTCAGTTCTGGAATGCATTTGTAAGTCTGAAAAAATTGATAGATGAAATAAACTCACTTAAATAAGAATAAATATGGTTTATAGGAGAGACCATTTAAAGGCACGCCACATCAGGAAAGTTTCTCTGACAGTTTGTAAAATAGACAATAAAAACTATTTCAACAAAGACGCAAGAGATACTCTTTCACAGTCTGTGCTGAGCAGTAGTCTGTGCTGATGTGAGTCTGTACTGAGCAGCAGGTCTGTGCTGATGCGAGTCTGTACCGAGCAGTAGTCTGTGCTGATGTGAGTCTGTACTGAGCAGTAGGTCTGTGCTGATGTGAGTCTGTACTGAGCAGTAGGTCTGTGCTGATGTGAGTCTGTACTGAGCAGTAGTCTGTGCTGATGTGAGTCTGTACTGAGCAGTAGGTCTGTGCTTATGTGAGTGTGTGTTCTGGGACCTCGTGAAAATTAGTCCTGCAGAGAAACATTGGCCAGGAGAATCTTCTCAGCTTTTTTCCAATTTCCTGTTCTGGATGTTGCTAAGCAACACACTTCCGTAAATCCGGGGCTGCAGTTGGAGAGCTCTGTGACATACAACAGACCATGGCTAAGTGCTGACCCAGCGCTGCCTGTGACCCAGCACTGCCTGGGACCTAGCCCTGCCTGTAACCCAGTGCTGCCTGTGACCCAGCACTGCCTGTGGACCCAGCACTGCAGCGCTGCCTGTGACCCAGCACTGCCTGGGACCTAGCCCTGCCTGTAACCCAGTGCTGCCTGTGACTCAGCACAGCCTGTGGATCCAGCACTGCGTGTGACCCAGTGCTGCCTGTGGACCCAGCACTGCAGCGCTGCCTATAACCCAGCACTGCCTATAACCCAGCTCTCCTTTTCTCACCATTTGACGTGTTATTTGTGCACCGTGCTTAGCCCTTGACCCAGCCCATGTCACTGGTTTGTGGGATCTGATGCATCCATTAGAGACACATCTTTATGCTCGGCAAGGGAGGGAGGTGTGGGGGGTGTTGCTGTGGAGATAAGATTGAGATTCCCCACAGCCAGACGGCCAGGAATCTCTCCGAACATCACTCAACTCATCCCACAATACCCAGCACACCGCCCGTCACTGACTTCAAACACACACTGCCCACCCCAGGGCATCTAACCACCCCCCCCCCCCCACCCCCACGGAGACGTCTCGGCTGTGAAAGCCAATCACAGCCAGGCATACTGGAGGTCAGAGGTCAGTGGCATTCCCACAGCTCTACCTGGTCCTCAGGGGCCGTTTCTCCTCACTGCCAGGCCAGGATACGACCTGTGAACTTTCACCTCTGACCTCCCGAGGACACGTCCCTCTTTGCTCTGCAGTCTGTCACATAACAGGAAGCAGAATCCAGAATCACCAGATGCTCCTGCGCTGCTCCTGAACTACAGGAGGTTCTGTCTGCTTCTGAACTACAGGAGGTTCTGTCTGCTTCTGAACTACAGGAGGTTCTGTCTGCTCTCCACTTCTGAACTACAGCTGCTGGTGCCACAGAATTGGACTTGGCCACGCCCCCTTCATCAATATTCAGAAGGCACAGCCAATTGGAATGTCTTATTTTTAGCAGTAGACAGAACTTAACCAGTGTAAAGACTACAGGGAAAGGGACTTCAGGGAGTCTGTGCAGAAGCTTACACTTACACACTGAATACCACAAAAATCATTTGTGCAGACGTGTGACTGCAAAGTGCAAAGTACCTCACTGTGACCTCAGAACCGTGGCAGAGTCCCCACACACTTCTGCACATAGTAATCTTTACCTCAGTGCAGGAGGAACCTTCCGGAAGTTTCCTCACGTGAGAATCGATCCTGGAGAAACAACCGCCCCTTTAAGCATGTCCAGGGCCATCTGCTGTTCACCCCCCCGTGTGACACAGCTCTCTGGAGGGGGAGCAGGATGGGGGGGTGCAGAGTTTTGGGATGGGGGGGCAGATTTTTGGGGGTGAGACAGCAGAAAGCCTGTGGGGGAGATCTGGCTAAAAAAACAACAACACGGGGACAGCTATTTGGAAAAGGTCTGGCTGACACTGCAGAGTTCAAACGCGAGCGAGAAGCAGCCGTTTCAGAAAGCAGTGTGTGGGTTAGGGGTAGGGTTAGGGTTAGAGAGAGCCGGCTCGCTGTGGTCTGTGTCGCATGCAGCAGTATCCCCTCAGAATGGGCTTTTTTACTCTCCAGAAAAAGCCACTTCTAAAGGCAGTCAGGGATGTGCTGTTTGGAGCTGCCCCTCACCACACTGCTCCAGTGTTTGTTTGCATATTGTTACCAGTTGAAATGAACAGAGCCGCTCTGTGTGAAACTCCCATGCACAGGCACCACCAGGGATTTTGGGCCCCATGAAAAGATTTCACATTGGACCCCACCACCCCAGAACATCCCGTGTGCTAATATTACCTGAGAGCTCCTGTCAGTCAGGACCTGTGGAATCATCCTAAATTTCCTCCCCATTACATCGCCCCGGTTACCATGAGAAACAGCTTCAGCAGTAAAGGCTAGCCTGGTTCCAGCTCTACAGTGGGAAAGGGGTATAATGAGCCAGCCTGGTTCCAGCTCTACAGTGGGAAAGGGCTATATAATGAGCCAGCCTGGTTCCAGCTCTACAGTGGGAAAGGCCTATAATGAGCCAGCCTGGTTCAGCTCTACAGTGGGAAAGGCCTATAATGAGCCAGCCTGGTTCCAGCTCTACAGTGGGAAAGGCCTATAATGAGCCAGCCTGGTTCAGCTCTACAGTGGGAAAGGCCTATAATGAGCCAGGAGTCTCTGTGAGTCTGTCTCTCTCTCTCTGAGTGACAGCGTAGAATGGAGTCTGTTCCAATGCCCTCTTCAGAGTGCTGAGCTATCAGCCCAACCTGCTTCTTGTGCCTCTAAACGTGCATCCAATCAGCATCAAACACCGAGCAGGCACTCCGACGGGAGGCATCCGCACACAGGGAGGGGAGCCAGCTGCAGAAGGGTGGCTGTGTTTGGAAAACTGAGACTCGTTCATTTCTCCGCTAATTCCTCCACTCCAGTGCTGATGAACTCCTCCACCCCACCGCCTGCCTGCCCCGGGCTGCCAAATGCCACTTTCACAGATGAAGCCAGCAGATAAACAGCGGAGAATGATGCGAACATCAAGGTCACTGCAGAGTCGTGTTCCATCATGAATCTCAATGTTCCGAGCCGTTCTCTCCCTCTTACTCTCTCTCTCCCATCGCTCTCTCTCCCTCTTTCTCTCTCTCTCTCCCCCTCTCTCTCTGTTGCCACGCACGCTTTATCATGGTTACCATGACAGTGTTCACTGGACCGGTTCAAGAGAGTGCTGTACTGAACGGCTCTGTTCATCTCTCCCCGGTGTCCTGCCTGTGTGATGTCACCAGGCTCCACTGACAGGCCGCAGCCTGGGATTTTCCTGCTCGGGTGCTGCTGATGGCAGGCCTCACCAGCCCAGGAGACTCTCACTGTCGTCAGCAGCACCAGACCAGGAGAGCATAGCTCTTCTCTCACATAATCTACATCACCGATGTTCTGTGAGGTTTGTCACTGCCACTCATCTGTCTTTATACTTGTGTGTGTCACCTATAGGCTCTCACCTGTCACTTATAACCTGTCCACATCTCTGTGCTACCCCCTTCCCCCCCCCCGACCCACCCCCATCTCTGCCAGACTGGGTCCTGAGGGTCCACTAGCTGAAAGCCTGTCTACTCAATAATGCATCCTTCACATCTCTCTCCCTTTCCCCTCCTCTTCTCCTTTATCCTCCTCTTCCTCACTGCTTCTCTTTCCCTCATATCACACACACAAGCACATACCTACACACACATTCACGTACTCTCTCTTACACACACATACATGCAACGCATGCACACGCGCACACACGCACACGCACATGCGCACGCATGCACGCATGCACGCACGCACACACACACACACATACATGCAACGCATGCACACGCGCACACACGCACACGCACATGCGCACGCATGCACGCATGCACACGTGACACAGCTGCTCTCTTCACCCTGAAACCAGGGGCAGTGTGGAAACTGCAGAGCCCTGGTAGGAGCTCTTAATCGTGCCATAAGCGGTCTTGGAGGGAGGGGGGTGGTGAAGTGACACGCTGCAGTGGATTTCAGGCCCTGGATCACTGCACAAGCACACAGGCTGAGCCCCCCCAGAATGAACGCCTCACACTTGCGCAGCACTGCAGAACACGTATGAAAGGCTATTAGCTCATTACGCACACAATCATTACGCTAACACTACAGCATCACACCCTGCAATACCCTTAGCACAGCGCTAACACTACAACACACCCTGCAATACCCTTAGCACAGCGCTAACACTACAGCACACCCTGCAATACCCTTAGCACAGCGCTAACACTACAACATCACACCCTGCAATACCCTTAGCACAGCGCTAACACTACATCACACCCTGCAATACCCTTAGCACAGCGCTAACACTACAGCACACCCTGCAATACCCTTAGCACAGCGCTAACACTACAGCACACCCTGCAATACCCTTAGCACAGCGCTAACACTACATCACACCCTGCAATACCCTTAGCACAGTGCTAACACTACAACATCACACCCTGCAATACCCTTAGCACAGCGCTAACACTACAGCATCACACCCTGCAATACCCTTAGCACAGCGCTAACACTACAACATCACACCCTGCAATACCCTTAGCACAGCGCTAACACTACAACACACCCTGCAATACCCTTAGCACAGCGCTAACACTACATCACACCCTGCAATACCCTTAGCACAGCGCTAACACTACAACATCACACCCTGCAATACCCTTAGCACAGCGCTAACACTACAACATCACACCCTGCAATACCCTTAGCACAGTGCTAACACTACAACATCACACCCTGCAATACCCTTAGCACAGCGCTAACACTACAACATCACAGCCTGAGGTCCTGTTAGCATGTAGCTAATGGCTGCTCTCTGACGTTCTGCATAGTAGCCTGCATTGGAGGGGGTGGGTATGGTGATGGGGGAATGATGCTGTGATCCATTTTAATAACTGCGGAGTATCAAAGCGTCTCAAGGCGCCATTCAGAATATTGATATGTCCTCTGCTAAAATGTGAGACGGACTAAATGGGAAGCCCTCATTACCTTTAATATTCAGCCTATTTTTCTTTCTCTCTCTCTCTCTTTTGTCCCTCCCTTCCTGTCAGTTTAACACTAGCCCGTGCAGTTTCAGGGTATAATTCCCCCCCCTCCCCCCCCCCAACTCCCCAGGGCATTTTGGGCAGAGATGTAGAGGGGAGATCAATAAGGAAACTTATATAATCTTGTCTGTATAAACATATGATCACGTGACCTATGAGGTGGTTATGCAAATACAAAAAAAAAAACAAAAAAGAGGACTATTTCCCCCTCTGAAACACATGCTCACGTTCACACACACTCACACGCTAACACACACTCACACACATGCTCACACACACGCTCACACACGCTCACACACATTTGTACACACACACTCACACACATTCACACACGCACTCACACACACGCACTCTGTGCAGTGTGACGCTGTATGTTGTGATGTAACACTCTTCCCACTTAAGTGTGCAAATGCACAGTTGTGTGTGTGTTCCTGCAGATCCCAGATCGCAGAGCGGCACTTTAGTATAAATATTCAGTCCCCCCTCCTCCTTACGCAAGAGCCCAGCAGGGACCCAGTCTGCTGCCTTTCATGTTTTTCAGCATGTGAGTCATAGTGTCAGTGCAGCCCACAGAATGGGCAGCAGGTGGCGCTCAGTTCTTTCATCATTTTCCTAATTGGCCAACAAGGCACTGGAGGGTCAGAAAAGAGCTGTTCGTCCCACAGCACACAGGAAATACAGTCATCGCTCATAAGTCTCAGATCACAGTTACGCGATCTTACGTCATGTGACCTCTATGCCACAAAGTAACGGGTTAGAGGTAATGGATGTGACACTGGCTGTGTGTTGGGTCAGTAAATGCTGGGTTGAGGGATGTGACGCTAGCTGTGTGTTGGGTCAGTAAATGCTGGGTTGAGGGATGTGACACTGGCTGTGTGTTGGGTCAGTAAATGCTGTGTTGAGGGATGTGACACTAGCTGTGTGTTGGGTCAGTAAATGCTGGGTTGAGGGATGTGACACTAGCTGTGGGTTGGGTTAGTAAATGCTGGGTTAAGGGATGTGACACTGGCTGTGTGTTGGGTCAGTAAATGCTGGGTTGAGTGCGTTACTCGATCAGTTTGCTGCCTGGACTGTACAAAGCTGATTCTCTCCCACTCTTTCCCGTGCTCCAGACATTTTACAGATTCATCCGAACTCAAACACCATTCCGAGAACAACTATTTAAAACACACTGAATAATGGGGTTATTATTATTGAATTACAGCAAGTATAGCGCATATAACTGATTTCCCAGTGCATCCCAAAGCAGAAATGATCTGCAGCGCTCTCTGTGTTGGTCAGGGTCAGTGAAATGTGTCACATCCACGCTGCACCTTCTCACCCTCACAGCATTCAAAGGCCAATCCCTACGTGATTATGGGCTGTGTGCGTTGCCGTGAGACGGGCAGGTGAGGGACGCAGCGCGCTGGGACGGGGGTGCACAGGAAGTGGGCGCTGCAGGTCCGGGGCGCGCAGATGGGCCCGTCTCAAATATTTACGCCAGGTGCTCGCCGCTGGCTGGCTTCCTGTCCGCCTCTTCCTCTCTGACAGTTTATCTTCCTCCTCCGTGTGGAAACATCTGAGCAGCTCTATAAACACGTGCATTAGATATATCAGCCCCCAGCCCAAATATTTACGCAGGAGAGGGCGTAAGAAGGCCCTAAATTGGGGCAGACGCCTGTTTTTGGGACAGTTTCCTGAGAAAGCCGCTCTGTTCCATTACCTCCGGCCCGATCCAGCCAGCGCCAAACGCTTCAGCACCCAGGAAATGGGCCTCAGCATCAGCGGAGCCTGTCAAACATCAGCCCTGACAGGAAGCCCCGCCCACCTGGAGCAGGGGCTGACGCTCATCCACAGGACCCAGCATTTCCCTCTACCCGCGAACGTGTGCCCCATCCGTACCCTCTACCCGCGAACGTGTGCCCCATCCATACCCTCTACCCGCCATCCTGTGCCCCATCCGTACCCTCTACCCGCCATCCTGTGCCCCATCCATACCCTCTACCCGCCATCCTGTGCCCCATCCGTACCCTCTACCCACCATCCTGTGCCCCATCCATACCCTCTACCCACCATCCTGTGCCCCATCCATACCCTCTACCCGCCATCCTGTGTCCCATCCGTACCCTCTACCCACCATCCTGTGCCCCATCCGTACCCTCTACCCACCATCCTGTGCCCCATCCATACCCTCTACCCACCATCCTGTGCCCCATACTTACCCTCTACCCGCCATCCTGTGCCCCATACTTACCCTCTACTCGCCATCCGGACAGAGCTCAGGGGGGTGTGGCCAGAGCTCAGAGGGTGTGGCTAGAGCTTGGAGGCTGTGGACAGAGCTCAGGGGGGTGTGGCTAGAGCTCAGAGGCTGTGGACAGAGCTCAGGGGGGTGTGGCTAGAGCTCAGGGGCTGTGGACAGAGCTCAGGGGGTGTGGCCAGAGCTCAGGGGGGTGTGGCCAGAGCTCAGGGGGGTGTGGCCAGAGCTCAGGGGGTGTGGACAGAGCTCAGGGGGGAGGAGCCAGAGCTCAGGGGGGTGTGGACAGAGCTCAGGGGGTGTGGCCAGAGCTCAGGGGGGAGGAGCCAGAGCTCAGGGGGTGTGGACAGAGCTCAGGGGTTGGGGCCAGAGCTCAGGGGGGTGGGGGCATAGCTCTGGGGGGAGGGGCCAGAGCTCAGGGGGGAGGGGCCAGAGATCAGGGGGTGGGGACAGAGCTCAGGGTAATCACACATCTGCACCATTTCTCTGCTCTGCAGTGACTCTTCTACAAAAAATGAAGGGCTGATGACTTTCAGGGGAACCGTGGAAACCGGCCTGCTGGAAATCATTGAGCTCTTTTCTGCTTTTAAACGCGCGTATCCTGTGAGTGTGCAGCGCGAGGAGCTGACTCACCTCACTATGGCTGGGGCACAGAGACACCCCCACACGCTCAAAACTTCCCTTTTATTTGCCAAATAACTAAACATTTTGAAGGACACATTTTTGTTAAATTGTGAAAAGGTGTTGAAATCTAAAACCAATCTAGTTTGTCTCACTGGTGCAAAACTGCCTCAGCCTCAGGCAGGGCCTCACTGGGGCAACACAGCCTCAGCCTCAGGCAGGGTCTCACTGGGGCAACACAGCCTCAGGCAGGGTCTCACTGGGGCAAAACTGCCTCAGGCAGGGTCTCACTGGGGCAACACTACCATGGACAGGGGCAGGGTCTCGCTGGGGCAACACTGCCATGGACAGGGGCAGGGTCTCGCTGGGGCAACACTGCCATGGGCAGGGGCAGGGTCTCACTGGGGCAACAGGGGCAGGGTAAGAAGGCATTTTGACTGAGCTCTCTGGGCAGATCCCCAGGGGTGGTGTGACCTTTGACCCTGGAAATGGTTATAGGTCACCCTTAGTAGCAGTGGGTGTGCAGTGTGTGTGTGTGGGTGTGTGTGTGTGTGTGTGTATGCCTGTGAGTTTGAAGTGTGTGTGTGTGTGTGTGTGGTGTGTGCATGCGTGGTCAGTGTGTGTGTGGTGTTTACACAATTGGGGAATAACCCTAACCCTTCTGAAAGTGAGCGGTGTGTGACAGCAGTGATGGGCTGAGGGAGTCATCCACTGACTGGAGTAAACAGACCATTAATCTGCCCTGTCAGAGTGATAACCCCGCCAAGACGCCTCCCCCCCTCCCCCCAAAACACTGCCCCCCCCCCACCAATCCCAGCCTGTGACCCCCCCCCCCCCCGCAACACTGCTCCAAGACATCCCCACCACCCCACAGAGACACAGGGTGAATGGGACAAAGCATAGTCAGGACCGAACTACAGATCACAGCAGTACTGTAAGCAAGAAGGAGAGAGCGGGAGAACGACAATGAACAAGGGACCAAGACAGGAGGAGAAAGAGAGAGAGAGAGGGGGAAGCGGGTGAGAAGGGGAAGGGAAGTCACAGAAAGCAATTACTATGTTATTGTCAGAGGCTTGTTATGTTTTTGCTTTTGTTCTATTAATACACTGTTCTGGCAAGACAAATGAAATATCTGTTACACTAATGAAGTAAAATGGCATGAAATGAACTGAGAAATGGAATCGAGAGAGAGAGGGACAGGAAAATACAGAATGAATAAATTAAATTAAAACTGGCAATAAAATTAAGTGAAATCTTAATCCACAGAGGGGCACTGTCAAGACTGTCACTGAAGGGCCTGTCAGACTGTCACTAAGGGGCAGAGTCAGACTTCCACTGAGGGGCGGAGTCAGACTGTCACTAAGGGGCGGAGTCAGACTGTCACTAAGGGGCGGAGTCAGACTGTCACTAAGGGGCAGAGTCAGACTATCACTGAGGGGCGGAGTCAGACTTCTACTGAGGGGCGGAGTCAGTTCCAGTGCTGTTCCACCAGCCTCTGGCCTCTCCTGCTGGAGAAAGACTCAACATTCCTGCTCTCTTCAGATCATCCATAACCTCAGCCTTGGCCATTCTCACCTTACTGCACTGGGCTACTCCCTTTAATAAACACCCATGAGAAGCATCCAATCAGACTCTTTCAGGTTCAGAAGTCAGAACACAGGGCTTTCAGTGCTCAGAATATGGAGCCGAGTACCTTGGTAGTTTATATAATGTCAGAGCTTTCATCATTATGAATGTGGAGCTGGATATCTGGAGAGCATGGAATCTAACGCTCCACGCTTCATTACGGTAGAGCGGCAGGGTGAGCGTTTCTCTGAGACGCTCACACTCCACGCTACATTACGGTAGAGCGGCAGGGTGAGCGTTTCTCTGAGACGCTTATGCTCCACGCTACATTACGGTACAGCGGCAGAGTGAGTGTTTCTCTGAGACGCTCACGCTCCACGCTTCATTACGGTAGAGCGGCAGGGTGAGCGTTTCTCTGAGATGCTCACACTCCACGCTACATTACGGTAGAGCGGCAGGGTGAGCGTTTCTCTGAGACGCTTATGCTCCACGCTTTATTATGGTAGAGCGGCAGGGTGAGTGTTTCTCTGAGACGCTCACGCTCCACGCTTCATTAAGGTAGAGCGGCAGGGTGAGCGTTTCTCTGAGACGCTCACACTCCACGCTTCATTACGGTAGAGCGGCAGGGTGAGCGTTTCTCTGAGACGCTCACGCTCCACGCTACATTATGGTAGAGCGGCAGGGTGAGCGTTTCTCTGAGACGCTCACGCTCCACGCTACATTATGGTAGAGCGGCAGGGTGAGCGTTTCTTTGAGCAATGCTCGGAGACACTCCCACAGGTTCCAGGAACACTCTGTCCTTACATTATCTTTGGAAGATGCTGAAGTGAAGCGTTTACCCGGTTACCATAGTTATGGGATGTGCCCCCATAGCAGAAAGGCAGGCAGGCTGCTCCCTCTTTAAAGGGGTGTTTGGCCTTCCTGATAAGCAGGCGGGCATTCTCCATGTTTTGGGTCAGACGATGGTGAGGTCGTACAGGCCAAGCTGTCCCATGCCAGGCCACAGACGCCCTGCTCTGTTATTACTGCAGGGTGTTCCCCCTCTGCCCTGTTACATAAAAGCTTAGCAAAAACTAGCTATTGATCTGATCTATTGGCACCAGTAAAGAAGTCATGTGATCCTTGGTGTCTGCTACTGAATTTTAATATGCATTTGCGTGAGTAATGTTTGTGTGCATGTGTGTGATGTAATGTGTGAGTATACGTGTGTATGTGTGCAAGTACGTGTCTATGTGTGTGTGTAAAAGAAGGGATTGTCTGCCATAAAGATGGACTGGAAATCAGAAGAAAAACACATGCTGAATGAGACGCTTCACAGGGCAGATGCCCTGCATTAAAGAGGAAGGACTCCGGGTGTGTACAGCATTTAAGGATCGCGTATCATTAACCTGTAATTTCGCTTCCACAAGGTGCAGTTATAGCGGTCCTGTGGCCGCTGACGCTGGCGCGTGCACCCTGAGCGCTAAATGACCAGGTCCAAAGTTCTATTTTTAATCTCAGTACACGTCCAAATGCTTTTCCCCCCAAAAGAACACTGCTGTACAGAAAAATACAGTTCACTTAAACATAATAACTAGGCTATTAAAGGACACCTATGCACTTCAGCGTAAAGCAACCACGCTGACCTTCCAAAACACCCCATCGCAAGACTCTAATAGCGTATTTTCGTATCGCAAAGCCAAATCAATCACACATTTTAAAGGTTTTTACAAAAATAAATATTACCCTTCCCCCAGCAGTGAGTAAAGCCCGGGCAATGTGACAGCCCTGACTCACGGCATAAATCTAATTAAAATAGTCTCGTAGAAATTCCTTTCCACCCATTTTTTACACGAGCCGCAACAACTCGGAAATATTAAGGTTTAAAAAAGTAAAAGTTTTTAAGACATTCGTAACGCGCGCACCGCATTCCAGAACCACATTGGTATAAACCACCGGAAGTCTCTCTCTGTGGGATCCCAGCAGTTAGAAAAGAGTTCTGACCTACTTTTATTTATTTATTTTTATTCTATAGGTGACGCAGGATACTTTTCATCAACTGAAACATACTTATGTAATTAGTAATCTTCCATCCAAATCTCTTAAAATTACATCGAGACCACAGATTTACAGGGAGCCTAAATGCAATATAAAATATAAATATGCCGGATGCATGCATCTGGGGACATTCCAATCTCATTTTCTGAAGCCTGTTTTTTTATTTTAAAAACGAAGTCTGGTTATGCTGTTTTTTAATGAGGGCACTGATCACAACTGTCTTCCCAAATAAATACAGGAATGTCATCTTCGCTGTTGTGATTTTTAAATGTTATTTTAAAAATGACATTCTAAAAAAACAGCATGCGATAGTTTGGCTAATCCCCCTGGAATTTTGACAGCGTGTGTTGACGTTGCAGTGGCTACCCTAAATACAGTCGAGTGGCGCGAGGGTTTACGGCACGAACTCTAACAGACACACGGAATGATAATGCGCGTAAAAGCCGGCTGCGTGGCAGGCGTTTAGCTTTTACGGGCGAAGGAAAAACCTTAAAAACGAATCTCTTAGGGGCGTTTCGTGAAGCAATACAATGACTATTACAACACTACCACCGCCATCAACTACAACAACAACAATAAGAAGAAGAATAAGAATAAAACAATACATAACCTATTACAATAATAACAATAAGAAGAAAATAATAAATATTATTATCATTATTATTGTATAGTTTATTATTACAAACCAACAGCATCACAGTTGTCGGTTTCGGTCGACCTATACATTTTCAGGAAAAAGCGTTGTTAAATTCAACCAGAGTTTACCTTCCTAGACGACCCTTGTGACTGTTTTTTGCTGACACGTTTGAATTAGCCAGGCATACTGGTGATAAATCCGCTTGTTTGGATTGCATTGTCATGTCAGTGTAGCTGTACGCCGACATGACAATGCAATGCTTGTTTTCCAGATCTGGTTATCCACCAGAAAACCCCTCAGGAGATCATTGTAACAGCGGAACAAAAGACTATGCCCACAAAATGCCATCGGCAGTCGACTGGAAATAGCTTTTTAACAACATCCTCTAGAGGAAAGGGACGATTTAACATTTCAGTGAAATGTGTGACCTAACAGACCGTGGATGAATTCTATCAATCAGCTCTAGCAAAAGCGAACGGGTTCTAGCCGAGTATGAGCTGTGTACGCACACCATCCAAAACATTTTTCTCGTTCGTTTTGGATGATGTTAGGACGGCAATTCCGTTTCATTCAGACAAATAATTTGTTAGCCTGTACCAGGGAAATATTGCCAGGAAAATAACAGAGTATTTCACGAAGATCTAGACAGCATGTAAAATGTTTTTAAACGACTGATATGTTAAAATGCATGAACATTTCTCTTGCTTATATAGGCTACGTCATTTCCTTGTCTTAACCACCTGAAACTTCCCCAAATATAATGAACCTGTACCTTTATTAAAAAACGACAGGGGGCAGCATTTCCATTTCCAAGTCTTTTTTCAAAAACGAAGGGAAAGACTGTTGCTTTGTATATGAAAAAATGTTTCTGAAAAGCACTTTAATTCTGAAAGATAACACAGGGCAAATCTTTTTCTACACATCGTAAAATGCATATAGTTATTGGACGAAGATGAGAAATTACAAATAAGCGTGCATTATTTTCTTCACGTTTAATATTTCTCAAAGAAAAATGTCCAGTTTATTCTGATACAAATGGAGTAGCCTATTTTCAGTTTAATTTGTTTTGTGTGTTTTCAAATGATAGATTTAGTGTCTTGACAGTGCTCAGACTATTGTGCTTCGTCTCTAAATTCCAGTTTCCTACAGACATTAACTTTTTAATATTTGAATTGTGTTTAAAAAAAAAGGCAAATCAAATAATGATAAATTAAATTTTCATTTGAGTTGCGTTTATATTAGTAGCAGGGTTTCTGGTCTGGTTACCGAAACTGTAACCCCCCCCCCCCCCCGGGAATAAGGGGCGGTCTTCTCTTGACAATAAGAACGTTAAGTTAAACGCGTTCTATGATCGCAGTAACAGCATTTTGTCTTATTCTCCCGTTTGCCGTAAATCAGAGCGAGATTAACGGCTCCCCAGTGGGCGCGAGACGGGGGTTCACTTCAGCGCACAAATAAGACATAGGCGCGCGCTGCTGTATGTCGCGCGCTGCCCACCCATCTGATAATGCGCTTAAGTAAATGTGATGGATTGTCTCGGGCAGCTGAAAACAGCGCTCGCAATAAAGCATCAGTGGATTCTGCGTCGGGGCATCCCGAGTCTCCTCCTATTATATAAGCTGTTTGAAAAAGGCTGTTTTTAAGACCCACAGCCTACCGACCCACATAATGCACTGCAACACCAGAAATGGCAGATCAGGTTTGTGCTTAGCTTAACCTGAGACATTTTTTTCTGTATGAGTTTCACCTCTGAGTTTTGACAAACTTAAGAATCAATGACGATTCAGCACCGAGCGAACTCAGCTGCAGCTCTGCAGAGCAGAGCAGAGAAGACAGCCACGGGACGGACGTTAAGGTGAGCGGGGCAACGCAGACCGTACCGCGGTGGCACAGCCAGCTCCATCTTTAACCTGGGGGCGTGGCAGAGCCCTATGGGGGCGGGGCCTCTGTGCCTGTGTGTGGCAGGAGACGCTAGGCTAAGACCATGTTCAGTTTAACCTGGGGGCATGGCAGAGTCCTATGGGGGCGGGGCCTCCGTGCCTGTGTGTGGCAAGAGGACGCTAGGCTAAGACCATGTTCGGTTTAACCTGGGGGCGTGGCAGAGCCCTATGGGGGCGGGGCCTCCATGCCTGTGTGTGGCAGGAGGACGCAAGGCTAAGACCATGTTCAGTTTAACCTGGGGGCATGGCAGAGCCCTATGGGGGCGGGGCCTCTGTGCCTGTGTGTGGCAGGAGGACGCTAGGCTAAGACCATGTTCAGTTTAACCTGGGGGCGTGGCAGAGCCCTATGGGGGCGGGGCCTCTGTGCCTGTGTGTGGCAGGAGGACGCTAGGCTAAGACCATGTTTGGTTTAACCTGGGGGCGTGGCAGAGCCCTATGGGGGCGGGGCCTCCGTGCCTGTGTGTGGCAGGAGACGCTAGGCTAAGACCATGTTCAGTTTAACCTGGGGGCATGGCAGAGCCCTATGGGGGCAGGGCCTCTGTGCCTGTGTGTGGCAGGAGGACGCTAGGCTAAGACCATGTTCAGTTTAACCTGGGGGCGTGGCAGAGCCCTATGGGGGTGGGGCCTCTGTGCCTGTGTGTGGCAGGAGGACGCTAGGCTAAGACCATGTTCGGTTTAACCTGGGGGTGTGGCAGAGCCCTATGGGGGCGGGGCCTCCGTGCCTGTGTGTGGCAGGAGGACGCTAGGCTAAGACCATGTTCAGTTTAACCTGCAGTGCTAAGCTCATTTTTCAGGGTCCCATTGGCACCAATAGGGATTAGCAGACAGATGAGCCCCTTATGAATGGAATAGCCTCATAGCTTAGGCCATTGTTCCAGAGGAAATGCAGCAGCACAAAGTGGCTCTTTGGACCTGTCTTATTCCTCTCCCAAATCAAACACTTTGGACCTGTCATTCTCCTCTCCCAAATCAAACATCAAACATCTAAAAGAGAGAATAATGGTGCTCATTTATCCCTCTGGTACCAGACAGCCCTCAGCTTCTTACCTCAATGTGTGTGTGTGTGTGTCTGTGAGGTGTGTGTGTGTATGATTGTGTATGTGTGAGCGTTCATGCGTGCGTGTGAGTGCCTGTGTGTGAGTGTATGTGTGCATGTGAGGTGTGTGTGTATGTGTGTGTATGTGTGAGTGTGCAATGTTTCCTGTAGGTGAAATTGAGATGCAAAAGTCTAACCTGCATATTGTTTGCTTTATCCCTACTGGTATGCTTTCTGCTACTCAAGTGAAGGACATCAGACAGCAACTGAAATATATTTGGGCCCTTATGATGTATTTTATAAATGTGGACCTAAATAAATAATTGAATGTCTGTGAGGTGTGTGAATATGTGTGTGTAAGTGTGTGTTTGTCTGTGAGGGGTGTGAGTATGTGTGTGTCTGTGCACTTGTGTTTACGTGTGTGTATATGAGTGTGTCTATGCGCTTGTGTGTGTGTGTCCTCATATAATCATGTATATATGAAAGTTTGTGTGGTTTTGTGATGTGTGTCAGATTCTGTGTGTGAGTGTGTTGGGGTGTGTGAGTGTTTATGAGTATGTGTGTCAATAAGTGTGTGTGTGTGTGTGTGTGTATAAGCATCTGTACATATGTGTGTGTGTGTGTTTATGGGTGTTTGTGAGTGTGTGTCCATGCGTTTATGCATGTTTGTGAGTGTGTGTCCATGCGTTTATGCATGTTTGTGAGTGTGTGTGTGTGCATGTGTGTGTGTGTGTGCATGTGTGTGTGTGTGTGTGTGTGCGTGTGTGTGTGTGTGTGCATGTGTGTGTGCGTGTGTGCGTGCGTTTATGGGTGTTTTTGTGCTTTTTCTGGACTGTGTAAACATGACAGCACGTGTCTGTGTGTGTTTACGTTAGTTAATACATAATATATAAATACCCAATGCTTAATACACACACAAACACACACACACTGACCTGTTAGAGCTCTCCTACACACACACACACACACACACACAAAACCTTCAACAAAAATACCCCTTCACTCACATTCGATGGTGGGGCGGGGCAGGGTGGTGGAGGGGCGGAGCTGGGTGGTGGAGGGGGTGTGGTTTGGTGTCGGGGGCGTGGCTTGGGACCCCCTGTGCCGCTGCACACTGTGTGATTTCGCAGTTGAGTGCTCCCGTTTGAGTTCACGGCGGCTGCAGCGTGTTTGTAATGGAAATGCTGCAGCTCTTTCTCTCTGTCGGAGAAACTCCAGGACTGTTCAAAATCCATTAAAACACCCAATCAATGGAAACAGTAAAAATCTCCTTAGCAACATAATCTTGATGGCCAGAAAAGAGAAAGAGCACAGAAGACCGGAGAGCAGGGCTGCGGGACAAAAGCAGCTCCGAGCCGAGGACACGGCGGGAACAAGGCCTCAGAGCTGTTACTGTTTCAGCTGCTACTCCCCCGCCCCAGCCCCCCTGCCCCAGCCCCCCACCCCAGCCCCCCGCCCTCAAACCCCCGCCCCAGCCCCCCACCCTCAACCCCCCATCCCACTCCTCACCCTCAACCCCCCGCCCCAGTCCCCCACCCTCAAACCCCCGCCCCAGCCCCCCCACCTCAACCACCCATCCCAGCCCCCCACCCTCAACCCCCCGCCCCAGCCCCCCACCCTCAGCCACCCATCCCAGCCCCCCACCCCACCCCTCACCCTCAACCCCCCATCCCAGCCCCCCACCCTCAAACCCCCGCCCCAGCACCTCCTCACTGTGATAACACCAGCACCTCCTCACTGTGATAACACTGCTCTACACCTCCCCACTGCAATAACACTGCTCTACACTTCCTCACTGCAATAACACTGCTCTATACCTCCCCACTGCAATAACACTGCTCTACACCTCCTTACGGCAATAACACTACTCTACACATGTACCTCCTCACTATGATAACACTGCTCCACATCATGGCAATGGCCCTCCTTATGCCATTATTTACACATTATAACATTAATAACAATAAAAAGTGTTATATCTTTAGAAACACAGCACTTAATTATTAATCATTTGGGGTGCAGTTCTGTTTTGTGCTGGGGTGCTGTTTTGTTCTGTGTTGGGGTGCTGTTTTGTGCTGTGTTGGGATCTGTTCTGTGTTGGAGGCTGTTTTGTGCTGTGTTGGGGTGCTGTTCTGTGTTGGGAGGCTGTTTTGTGCTGTGTTGGGGGCTGTTTTGTGCTGTGTTGGGGATCTGTTCTGTGTTGGGGGGCTGTTTTGTGCTGTGTTGGGGATCTGTTCTGTGTTGGGGGGCTGTTTCATGCTGTGTTGGGGATCTGTTCTGTGTTGGGGGCTGTTTTGTGCTGTGTTGGGGATCTGTTCTGTGTTGGGGGCTGCTTTGTGCTGTGTTTGGGTTCTGTTCTGTGTTTGGGTGCTGCTCTGTGCTGTGATGGTGTGCTGTTTTGTGCTGTGTTGGGGATCTGTTCTGTGTTGGGGGGGCTGTTTCATGCTGTGTTGGGGATCTGTTCTGTGTTGGGGGGCTGTTACATGCTGTGTTGGGGATCTGTTCTGTGTTGGGAGGCTGTTTTGTGCTGTGTTGGGGATCTGTTCTGTGTTGGGGGCTGTTTCATGCTGTGTTGGGGATCTGTTCTGTGTTGGGAGGCTGTTTCGTGCTGTGTTGGGGATCTGTTCTGTGTTGGGAGGCTGTTTTGTGCTGTGTTGGGGATCTGTTCTGTGTTGGGGGCTGTTTCATGCTGTGTTGGGGATCTGTTCTGTGTTGGGAGGCTGTTTTGTGCTGTGTTGGGGATCTGTTCTGTGTTGGGGGCTGTTTCATGCTGTGTTGGGGATCTGTTCTGTGTTGGGAGGCTGTTTTGTGCTGTGTTGGGGATCTGTTCTGTGATGGGGTGCTGTTTTGTGCTGTGTTGGGGATCTGTTCTGTGTTGGGGGCTGTTTCATGCTGTGTTGGGGATCTGTTCTGTGTTGGGAGGCTGTTTTGTGCTGTGTTGGGGATCTGTTCTGTGTTGGGGGCTGTTTCATGCTGTGTTGGGGATCTGTTCTGTGTTGGGAGGCTGTTTTGTGCTGTGTTGGGGATCTGTTCTGTGTTGGGAGGCTGTTTTGTGCTGTGTTGGGGATCTGTTCTGTGTTGGGAGGCTGTTTTGTGCTGTGTTGGGGATCTGTTCTGTGTTGGGAGGCTGTTTTGTGCTGTGTTGGGGATCTGTTCTGTGTTGGGGGCTGTTTTGTGCTGTGTTGGGGATCTGTTCTGTGTTGGGGGCTGCTTTGTGCTGTGTTTGGGTTCTGTTCTGTGTTGGGGGGGTTGTTTCATTCTGTGTTGGGGATCTGTGTTGGGAGGCTGTTTTGTGCTGTGATGGAGATCTGTTCTGTGTTGGGGGGCTATTTCATGCTGTGTTGGGGATCTGTCCTGTGTTGGGGGCTGTTTTGTGCTGTGTTGGGGATCTGTGCTGTGTTGGGGGGCTTTCAGTGCTACAGCACCCTGGGGCTTTTCCATATTACCCAGAGGCTTCTACTTCTGCAACAGCTGATCTCATAATTAAAAGGAGCCCTGTAACTATTAATGCCTTATTAAGTTCTGCGTCTCTCTTTTCTACTGTGGGACATCAGTCCTTTTCCCCCAGCCTGAGGCCACAGGCCGCTCCAGCCCCAGGCCCCTCCTGGATCCAGCCCCAGGCCCCTCCTGGATCCAGCCCCAGGCCCCTCCTGGATCCAGCCCCAGGCCCCTCCTGGATCCAGCCCGCGTAATGATGCAACCTGGAGGCCCAGGCGCATCACCCCGCCCCTCCGAACTGCTTATTACTGCACATCTCTCTGCTTGGACACAGTTTACACGCAAATTAACCTGTCTGACTGTATCCTACCAAACCTTTATGTGTGTGTGTGTGTGTATATGTGAGTATGTGTGTATGTGTGTGCATGTGTGTGAGTATGCGTGTGTGTGTGTGCATTTCTATAAAAGTGTTCATCTGTTTTTTTGTGGGTATTAAACATTTGTTTCAGGCAGTTTGCAGGACACCTGTCAAAGATCCCCTTGGGGTCCTCTTTATTCCTGTGGGATACTCATCATGTGGCTCACCATAATAAATCACATCAATAGCAGCCTATACTCTCAATGGATTACACACTCACTATATACGCGCGCACACACATACTCACGCACACGCGCACACACATACTCACACACGGGCACACACACGCACGCACACACGCGCACACATACTCACACACACATGCACATACTCGCACACACACATGCACACGGGCACACACACTCACACACAAGCACACGCACGCGCGCACACACATACTCACATGCACATGCACATGCGCACACTCATGCGCACACACACACACACACGCACGCACGCACACACGCACACACGCGCACACATACACGCACACACACACACACACACATACTCACACACACACACACGCACAAAGCGATTTTAAGCCCCTTTCAGGCTCTCAGCCGGCAAATAGACTTTGATCAGTAAATGCCACATAGCCCATGTGTGCGAGTGTTTGTGTATGATTATTGCATATTGCATGCTCCTGCTGATAAACAGGAAGCAGAGAAGGTTGAGCAGGCCGGGCGGTGGGGTTGATGTTCCAGGACCTTTTCACCAGGAACACTGTTCTCCTTCAGCCCGTCCCACTCCGACCCAGACTTGAGAGGGGTGACTGGACCAAACCCTGGGCAGAACCCTGGACCGAACCCTGGGCAGAACCCGGGCCGAACCCTGAACTGAACCCTGGACCGAACCCTGAACTGAACCCTGGACCAAACCCTGGACCGAACCCTGAACTGAACCCTGGACCAAACCCTGAACTGAACCCTGGACCAAACCCTGGACCGAACCCTGGGCCGAACCCTGAACTGAACCCTGGACCAAACCCTGGACCAAACCCTGAACTGAACCCTGGACCAAACCCTGAACTGAACCCTGGACCAAACCCTGGACCGAACCCTGAACTGAACCCTGGGCTGAACCCTGACCCCCCTCCCTTTGTGCTGAGCCGCTGATTTCTCACCCGCCACAAAGAGGCAGCTCTGCGTCTCAGCCGCGTTTTCGGGGCGCGCAGTTCACACCTTGTTTTTTGGGGAGACCCTTTTCATAACTCTATAAATCGGGGGCCCTGCATCTGCCCAAGCGTGTCGAATGCCGCCACTCCGCCAATTACGGGCGCTGATAAATAATGGCGGTCGCGGCGGGAAGGCCGGCGTAATAAACGATGCTTTAATAGCGCCATGGCGGAACAGAGCCCAGGCTTCTATATTTCATCCTGCTTCCCGTCTCCCACTTCCTCCGCCCCCCCCCCCCCCCGCAGCTGGACTGGAGCAGGGGGAGAAAGGGAAGAGAAATGACCGTGCTCCCCTCCGCGCGGCCAGCCCCCCCCCGCCCCCCCCCCCTCGTGCTCCGGCCCAACAAAAGCATCTGTTTCCATACTGCGGCATTGAGAGGCCGGCTGACTGAGGCCCTACACCAGGCTGCGCCGGGCCGGCTCACCTTGGGGCTGCCGCCTTTGTGCTCCCTTTCTAGCAGCAGCTCCATCCATCTTGGTGTCTGAAAGACAAAACGACAGGGCCCTACTGCAGCTGGCCTCTGAATAGGCCCGGCCACTGAGGGGGCGGAGCCAGCATGGTGGTCCTCCACAAAAAAACACACAGTTAAACAGTAACCAGGACACAGCATCCTGAACTCGCTACTGCCTGCAGGAGAGAGGGGACAAACCACTCTGCACACTACTAGTGCACACTACAGCCAACAGGAAAGAGAGGACAAAACACTCTGCACACTACTAGTGCACACTACAGCCTGCAGGGGAGAGGGGACAAACCACTCTGCACACTACTAGTGCACACTACAGCCTACAGGAGAGAGGGGACAAACCACTCTGCACACTACTAGTGCACACTACAGCCAACAGGAGAGAGAGGACAAACCACTGTGCACACTACTAGTGCACACTACAGCCTGCAGGGGAGAGGGGACAAACCACTCTGCACACTACTAGTGCACACTACAGCCTACAGGAGAGAGAGGACAAACCACTCTGCACACTACTAGTGCACACTACAGCCTGCAGGGGAGAGGGGACAAACCACTCTGCACACTACTAGTGCACACTACAGCCTGCAGGGGAGAGGGGACAAACCACTCTGCACACTACTAGTGCACACTACAGCCTACAGGAGAGAGAGGACAAACCACTCTGCACACTACTAGTGCACACTACAGCCTGCAGGGGAGAGGAGACAAACCACTCTGCACACTACTAGTGCGCACTACAGCCTGCAGGGGAGAGGGGACAAACCACTCTGCACACTACTAGTGCGCACTACAGCCTGCAGGGGAGAGGGGACAAACCTCTCTTCCAGTAGGGCTCTCCCCATTCTAAACATCCTGCCGGACAGATCCTAATCCAGTTACCCTGCGTCTACAATCTTAGAAATATGAGCATGCTCTCATGTTAAACACTTTATTTAAAAGTAATTCAGTTCTTAATGCGATGAACAGTAGGCCATGTAATGCCTTTGCTGCTTTTCATTTTAAAGTTTTTTTTTTTTTACTGTGTTATGAGGTCTGTTTCATGAAGAACTGTTTCATGAGTTGTCCTTAATCTCAGATTGCAATTTGAAGTCAGTCCTCCCTGTCAATCCCGGAAGTAAAAGAATTTCAAACGACCTGATTAGAATTTTGACATTAAAGAAAAAGAAAGTCATATGTGTTCACATGGGGATGTGAACCAGCTGGTACATCCTGTTGCCATGCCAACAGGAGCTGGCTCAGATGATTGACAGGGCTATTAGCTTGACTCTTCAACATGTATGTAGGAGCTGACTTGTCAATCATAGGGTGAGTTTGATTGACATGATGCCACACTGATGCTTCACCAGGACCTCTCATACCGGGTGAGTGACAGGTCATATTTACATTCACGTTTTTATTCAACTCAACTCACACAGACACACACTCACACATGCGCACACAGACACACACACATACACACATAGACACACACACACACACGCACAGACACAAAAGTACTAGCTGGTAAAGATGATTGAATTCTGGGAAATTCAAAGCATGTCTTTTACTGGCTGGCAAAAAAATCTGTATTTCATATTAGTCATGAGGATGAGTGTTTATATGATTAGCGTTATTGTCGAGTTATTCAATGCACTGTTCAGCACTGCAGGAACAATATCTACTACTGTGGTGGTAGGTATGCCATCCTGCCAGGCTAAAGCGTGCTGGCAGGTATGATCATACCTATACAGCACCGAGAGTATGGCACTGTTCAGGTTTCTACTTAAACAAGTCCATTCACCACAGAGATTTAAAGAAATGTGCTTTTATTAGTCAATAATAGACACACACACACACATACATACTGATACACACACACACACACACTCATACACACCGACACACACACACACTCATACACACACACCAACAAACACACTCATACACACCGACACACCGACACACACACACTCACCCACACACACACACGCTCATACACACACACACTCATACACACACACACACACACACTCATACACACACACACACACACACCAACACATGCACACACACACACACACACACACACATACACACACAGCTGTGATCAGGCTTATGAGGCAAGTGTAGAGCAGCAGTGATCAGGCTTTAGAGACGAGTATAGAGCAGCAGTGATCAGGCTTTAGAGACGAGTGCAGAGCAGCAGTGATCAGGCTTTAGAGGCGGGTGTAGAGCAGCAATGATCAGGCTTTAGAGGCGAGTGCAGAGCAGCAGTGATCAGGCTTTAGAGGCGAGTGCAGAGCAGCAGTGATCAGGCTTTAGAGTCGAGTGCAGAGCAGCAGTGATCAGGCTTTAGAGGCGAGTGCAGAGCAGCAGTGATCAGGCTTTAGAGTCGAGTGCAGAGCAGCAGTGATCAGGCTTTGGAGGCGAGTGTAGAGCAGCAGTGATCAGGCTTTAGAGGCGAGTGCAGAGCAGCAGTGATCAGGCTTTAGAGGCGAGTGTAGAGCAGCAGTGATCAGCCTTTAGAGTCGAGTGCAGAGCAGCAGTGATCAGGCTTTAGAGGCGAGTGCAGAGCAGCAGTGATCAGGCTTTAGAGTCGAGTGCAGAGCAGCAGTGATCAGGCTTTGGAGGCGAGTGTAGAGCAGCAGTGATCAGGCTTTAGAGTCGAGTGTAGAGCAGCAACGATCAGGCTTTAGAGGCGAGTGTAGAGTAGCAGTGATCAGGCTTTAGAGGCGAGTGTAGAGCAGCAGTGATCAGGCTTTAGAGGCGAGTGCAGAGCAGCAGTGATCAGGCTTTAGAGGCGAGTGTAGAGCAGCAGTGATCAGCCTTTAGAGTCGAGTGCAGAGCAGCAGTGATCAGGCTTTAGAGGTCAGTGTAGAGCAGCAGTGGTCAGGCTTTAGAGGTGAGGGCAGAGCAGCCGTGATCAGGCTTTAGAGTCGAGTGCAGAGCAGCAGTGATCAGGCTTTAGAGGCGAGTGCAGAGCAGCCGTGATCAGGTTTTAGAGGCGAGTGCAGAGCAGCCGTGATCAGGCTTTAGAGGCGAGTGCAGAGCAGCTGTGATCAGGCTTTAGAGGCGAGTGCAGAGCAGCTGTGATCAGGCTTTAGAGGCGAGTGCAGAGCAGCCGTGATCAGGCTTTAGAGACGAGTGCAGAGCAGCAGCGATCGAGCTAAAGGTAGCCAGGCTGTGATTAGCATTCAAGCTGAGTCCTTCAGCCTCTCGGCCTTTTGTGGGGTAGGGCCTCTGAACGCCCCAGAGTGGTGGGGGAGTGGGGGGTAATTCTAATCAGACCATGAAAAGAACATGATCTAACTGTGTTCTCTCCACTTAAATCTACACCCAGACCTCCCTTTCTCTCTTTGTCTTTCTCCAAACAATGCAGCAGCCCAATTTAAAAAAGAAAGAAATCAAAAGAAAGGAAAAAAAGTTTGAATGTAGGAAAGAGAGAGGGAGAGAAAGAGAGAGAAAAATAAAGGGAAGAGAGTGGAGGACTTGGAGCAGACATAAAAATTCCGGTAGTTGTTAAGTGATTTGGTGGTGTGATGAGCATGACAGCAAGACCTGAATGGGCCAGAGAGCGGAGCTCTGTCTCGACTGCTGCAAGCCAAACAGGCCTGAGAGTGGAGCTCTGTCTCGACTGCTGCAAGCCAAACAGGCCTGAGAGCGGAGCTCTGTCTCGACTGCTGCAAGCCAAACAGGCCTGAGAGCGGAGCTCTGTCTCAACTGCTGCAAGCCAAACAGGCCTGAGAGTGGAGCTCTGTCTCGACTGCTGCAAGCCAAACAGGCCTGAGAGCGGAGCTCTGTCTCGACTGCTGCAAGCCAAACAGGCCTGAGAGCGGAGCTCTGTCTCAACTGCTGCAAGCCAAACAGGCCTGAGAGTGGAGCTCTGTCTCGACTGCTGCAAGCCAAACAGGCCTGAGAGCGGAGCTCTGTCTCGACTGCTGCAAGCCAAACAGGCCTGAGAGCGGAGCTCTGTCTCGACTGCTGCAAGCCAAACAGGCCTGAGAGCGGAGCTCTGTCTCAACTGCTGCAAGCCAAACAGGCCTGAGAGTGGAGCTCTGTCTCGACTGCTGCAAGCCAAACAGGCCTGAGAGCGGCGCTCTGTCTCGACTGCTGCAAGCCAAACAGGCCTGAGAGCGGAGCTCTGTCTCGACTGCTGCAAGCCAAACAGGCCTGAGAGCGGAGCTCTGTCTCGACTGCTGCAAGCCAAACAGGCCTGAGAGTGGAGCTCTGTCTCAACTGCTGCAAGCCAAACAGGCCTGAGAGTGGAGCTCTGTCTCAGGCTGCTACAAGCTGAATGGGCCTGAGCCTGGAGCTGCATCTCATGCTATACATAGATCACATTCACCTGAACCCCTATACATATACCAGATACACATACACCCCTACACCTATACCACATATACCTACGGCCCTACACCTATGCAACATACACCTAAACCTATACCACATACACATACACCCCTACACCTATACCACATACACCTAAACCCCTATACCTTTACCAGATACATATACACCCCTACAGCTATACCAGATACACCTAAACCCCTATACCTAAATCCATATATCTACACCCCACAGCAACACCTACACCAGTTCATACCCTCACCCATCTGCTCTCCCACCGCCCATCTTCGCCCGTCACACAAACCGACAGACTGGCTCCTGAGTGCAGGACGTCTGCTTAACCGAATGACCATGTGATGCACGCACGACACAAGCAGGCCTGTTGTATAATGACCTCTGCTCAGCTTATAACACTTCATGTCTTTCTTTAGCGCTAAATCTGATGATGTCCCCAATCCAATAACTACCACAATCCACCCCAGTTTGGGCTTATTCCCCTTCTCCTTTAGAAACCAGGAAGGAAAATCAGAGGTAGTTGGGACCAGCAGGATAATTATAATCTTGACAGCTTTGTGTTTTATAAGAGCCCCGTTAAAACGCAGTAATCCAGTGACTTTCATTCTGCAGCATTATATTCCACTGACCTGCTCAATCCAAAATTCCGCATTACCCAACTTCAAACATGCCCAGCAATAGAGCACTACTCGTGAATAAGCAACAACTAAGATCTGTCACTGTAACAACTTATAAAATTAAGAACAACTGTAAAATATGTAATATCTATTTTACTGTACAAATTATTAATTAAGCATTTGCATTACTAATTTCTACTGAAACACTTTCTAAGCACTTTAGAACCATTACATTACATTACATTTATTATTTACATTACAATTACATTACCAATTATTAATCACTGCCAGAGGAATGCCTAGCTACTTATTAACTATAACGAAACCACTAATTTCATTATTTCCAATTAGCACTGCACCTGCACATAGTGAAAAACACAAGTCATACACACATTTCCCAAGCCAGAGAGAAATGTGTTTCTAATGATCAAAGCATCCAGAAGCACAGGAATAAACACGCAGCAACACACCTAGCAACCAACTGACAGGCAGCAACGCACCTAGCAACACACTGACAGGCAGCAAAACACCTAGTAACACACTGACAGGCAGCAACACACCTAGCAACACACTGACAGGCAGCAACTCACCTAGCAACACACTGACAGGCAGCAACTCACCTAACAACACACTGACAGGCAGCAACTCACCTAGCAACACACTGACAGGTAGCAACTCACCTAGCAACACACTGACAGGCAGCAACTCACCTAACAACACACGGACAGGCAGCAACACATCTAGCAACACACTGACAGGCAGCAACACAATACACTGGCCAACAAGTCTATACCAGAAGGAAAAGCCTGAAACTGAAGTGCTAGCCATGTTGTCAAAAGAAGAGATGATCGGATACCTTCATTGGGTTAGGGTTAGGGATAGACAGTGTGGGTATATTATTACACAGGTAATTCATCTCACCTGGTTTCTAGGGTCAGAACAGGTCATAGGTCTGAAAACCAGCCACCTGCTCTGCGTGGCCAACGTGGAACACATACACTGCAGTGCCTACACGCGTGAGAAATGCACCAACACAAAGTCCTCCAGCAAGCACCCAGCTGTATCTATGGAAGGAGAAGAACAGGGAGACATTCATGGTTGTTATTTAAATTATCCTGAAATTGGCACTTATTAAGCAAATAAGTGTGATTTTACAAGTAATACTGAAAATAATCCGATCAGATAGAGCTCACAGTTCATGAGATGTTTTAGGTTGCGGTCCGAATGATCGGCACTTGGTTCTGATTGAAATGAGGGTGGATTGTGGGCCGTATTTCAGCAAGTCAAGCAAGGAAATTGGAATAAGGGCTATTTCATTTTGGGCCAGTAATAAATATTTGCTTATTCTTTTGGAAAAACATAAAGAGATGAGAGGCAGAGAACTTAAATAAGTGTGGCGGGGGCAGGGGCTGGAAACAGCCTGTAATGAAGCTGAGAGGAGGAGAGGAGGACAGGAGGAGGAGAGGAGGAGAGGAGAGGAGCACCATGGATCAGCCCAGTCGGCTGATGGTTCTGTTTTGTGTGTCTGTCTCCTAATTGTGCCTGGAGTTGAAACCCGATGGATTAATTTCTGGCACTGGTGTTGCGTGTGTTCAGCTGAGAGGCTCAGCCACACCCAGGGCTTCAGGCATATTTCACACCGGACAATAAGACACCCTCAGCCTCCCTGTTCACATTACACACTTCCTGTCACCTTCCCTCTGACATGCAGCTGAAAGGATTTTCTAAAATTAGTTTGTTTTACTTTTTTGACGACCGTTGAAGAAAAAAGTTCTTTTGTTGCGATGGTACATTTTCTGCAGTAGAGCACATAATGTTCAGTGTCAGTTCAGCTCTAAGAGACAATAAGCGAATCAAAGTGGGAACAAATGTACTCACACAGAAAACGTCTCGCACAGGAGACAGAATCCGGAACATTCCCCTGAGTAAGGGCGCCGGCCAGATCCCCGCACCACGGGAGGGCGAGCCTTCTGAAAAACAAAAAAACACTTTCCTAAAACTGTGTGTCAGTGAAGTTTGTGTGGCGGTTCTTCACTATAATCCAAGTTTGACTGAAATGCAGACAGACAGACAGACAGACAGACGGACGGAGAGACGGACGGACAGACGGCGCAGTGGCCTCTTCACCCCTCCCCCCTCCGTCTCTGTTTTCTGGGGAACATTCTGAAACAGCGCGGCTCTGCAGCTGCCCGCGCGGCGGACGGACGGACATACGGACGGACGGACGGACGGACGGACGGACGGACGGACGGACAGACAGACAGACGGACGGAGAGACGGACGGACAGACGGAGAGACGGCGCAGTGGCCTCTTCACCCCTCCCCCCTCCGTCTCTGTTTTCTGGGGAACATTCTGAAACAGCGCGGCTCTGCAGCTGCCCGCGCGGCGGACGGAGGCCGCGGCGTGCCGCTACGTTCCGCTCGCATCATTGTTCATTTCTCTCACCATTCAGGGCCCAAGTGCTCCTTTCAGCTTCCGTATTCAGGACCTGTTGCCTGGTAACTAATAAAGGGGAAATCGGCCACTGTATTAGCGAAGATGTGCCGCAGGCCGCCTCGCCACAAAGAGGCCGTATAAAGGCTGTTGATACAAGTTAATGATGCTCATTCAAAAAAACATTAATGGGTTTCTTCATGGTGCACTAAAGACCATAGACATCTGAAAAGGGAGTGATACTTTTGCGATGCACCTTTACAAGTTTGTGTGTTTTTGTCCTTGGGAAGCACAATGCAAACACCCATGAGAATAAAACGCAGCTCAGTAGCACTTCTCCCACTATGTCCACAGTGCTGTTCGAAAACAGAAACAAGAAGCTAAACTGAGATGACAGTAAATGCCAAGGATTTACTATAGGAATTAAAACACACACACACACACATTCACATTCACATTCACACTCACACACACATTAAAGTATACACAGTAAAACATACACACGTTTCTGTCTCACAATTGCTGCATACACACTTAAATGTGCAACAATAACTGCTATGTTGTAATTGTTATTGTTAACAACAAGAGTAGCCATTACAAATCACCTCTTTCAGGTCCCAAGAGATTCTGCATAAGGCCCCTACAGACTGGATCAGTGGACTAACCTCTCTGAACTCTCCACACTCATTGTGTTCACTTAGAAAAACTGGGATAACTCATCTCAGAACAGACTGCCCCGGCTAATCGTCATTATTAAGCAGGGATACAGCAGGAGAGAGGGAGTCTGGGGTTCATTATTAAGCAGGGATACAGCAGGAGAGAGGGAGTCTGGGGTTCATTATTAAGCAGGGATACAGCAGGAGAGAGGGAGTCTGGGGTTCATTATTAAGCAGGGATACAGCAGGAGAGAGGGAGTCTGGGGTTCATTATTAAGCAGGGATACAGCAGGAGAGAGGGAGTCTGGGGTTCTGGTGTGTGCAGTGTGCGTCTTCGCTCTTCATCTTCTATAGTAAGGAAGATGTAATTGCAATAGTGTGATAATTAATTCTCTAAACTGTGTTGTGTTTTTTGTCAACCTCCCCCCCACCCCCACCCCCCCGAAAAAAAAAGTTTAATCCTGAAGAGATAAACTTAATTTAAAAAATACAATAATAATAATAATAATAATAATAATAATAATAATAATAATAATAATAATAATAATAATAAAAGCTCGTGGCGATTTCTGAATAAAGTGAGTGGCGGACAATGAAGAGGGTCAACGGTAAACACACGCGGGCGCGGGATTATACATGCTCAGAGGTGGACGGCTGTGCGTGTGTGAGGTTGGTGTGTGTGTTTGCCTGTCTGTGTGGCGGCGTGCGGGGGAGGCTGTTGGTGTTTGAGGCAGGGGTGCCGAGAAGCTTAGCTGAACAGATCTGGAATTCTTATAAATCTTCCGCATTTAAAGGGCCAATATGTACGTTTCCAGTTTGTTGTATGCGTACTGCATGTAAGCGAAGCGGACAAAGTTATAGTCCGGTCACTCCGAGCAGAATAAAAGGAATCAAAGGATTTTCCCTTAAATGGACTAATTTTCTCCTTGAATTATGAAAGTAACGGCGAGGTAACAGTCTGTGCTCCGTACCCGACAGCTTAATTCCTCCTAAACCCTTCCACGTGGCTCGACTAGCCGTGGCAATTAGACCTCATTATAGACTCATAAAGGGTCTCATTTGTGGGATTACTTAAGAGACAATGAAATTTTATCGTGCAGAATTTGGAGGAAAAAAATAATATTGAAACTGGGACGGTGTGATGTGGGCGCGCGCCATACATCATTCCGCCTCGGATGGTTCTCCAGCCCATTGGCTCGCGCGTTATCCGCTGCGTGCTCTTTATTACTACAATTACCGAGGCTGTGACAGACGCGTTTGTTTTTCCACATTTATTCAAGTTTAAAGTCATATTTTATTTTCCTTTACAATCATGGAGCTGATATGCGCGATTTCAATTAAATCATTGGTGCTGCTGGTGACCTGTCGGTCGCAAACATGGGGAATTACCAACAGTATCCACGTGAAACTGGCCGAATTTGTTGAAGGTATTTGCCACAGAAATATGTGGTTTACTTATCGAAATGAAAGGTAAAATATAGCTATTTCCCGACGTGAAATAAAATATTTATGTATGGCTAATGATATTGAGTTCGCAGCTTTAATATTAGGCTACACTCTCACTATAGGCTTGCGAGGTTCAGCTTGTTGGAAACTTTTGTTAACATTTTGGACGTGTATATAAATAATATAAACAACAATGATTTACAAAGGTGTGGGAACAGTGACTTCACCGTGACCTCTACTTTAACTGGTACATGGAGAGGGGTGAACAAACAAACCACCTATTGTTTTTCTTCTCTTTTTAACAGTCTTAGATATTATAGGGCTTCACGCGCTGTCTGGATGGCAAGAGGTCTTGTTTCTTAGATGAAAGTGGAAGCGAAACCCACCGCTGACCCTCTGGAGATCAGACCCGCTAATTATCGTCACAAGACGAGGGATTAACGCATTTCTGGAATAGTTGCCTGTTTACCCAGCAGAGCTCCACCATAATAAACACTTTCTAATTGAATCCTAATCGCTATCAAATAGCTAGTAACCAGACTCACCAGCGATTTATAAACCCGTAATTACTGGACCTGAAATCTTTACCAAACCGAGGTGCAGCACGATTATAATTATATTTAACGCGCGCAGTCGGCCACTTTTCCGTGGTTTTATTCACACACATTCACACTGGACATTAATATATACTACATTTGAATAAGTAAACGGAAAATACAACTTTGCGTCGCCCTGTAATATTTAGCTAAAATAAATAAATACAATGCCCTGCTCCAGCTGAATCTAGACAAATGGGCATATTTAACACTTTAATTGACAAAATATTCAAATGAGGATTTGGTTCTAAACCATTAAATTGAGGGAAGACCAGCGTTAATTAAAAGTAATGTTTAATTTGTTCTTGGTGATTTTCAGTTCCAAAACTTTGTATGTAAAAAACTATACCATTTCCATTACACGCCCGATACGTGCCTGCAGTTAAAAATAATCAGAATTATTGTAACAATGTCGCTCTTCCCTGACTGAATGTCAGTTATTTTGATTCAAGTCCTTAATTTTTAAACAATTCTGACTCTCTTGGTCACAACACTTCATGCAAAAAACAAGACATTTGAAGTTAGAGTTTAAACGTCGCACCGAGATGCGGCAGGGCGTGTCTGGTGTGTAGATACATGAGAATTCTAAACCTTAGCTTAAAAATAAAAGCCTAGATGTGGCCTTCAAATGGTATTCGTCGTGTGGTCGCGATATAAAGTGATGGTACATGCAGATGAAGAATATAAAGTTTTTATATATATGCAAGTCAGAACAAACAGGTGTTGAAAGAAATCAATGAGTGCGATTTAAACAGCTTTATTAACGCACGTTAATAAAGTTGTTTCTTGTTTCCTGATACCGTTGGGAAACCGCATCCGAGGGGCTTAAATGAATAAATGGAGAGTTTTCATTGGAAGTTCTTTGAGGAATCACGTGTTTCGGGTCAGCGGTGGTACTAAAGCCCCCGGAGCAGGGTGCGCACGTGGGTGACGTTCGGACCAGCCCTCTCCGGGGTCCCTTTTGTTTAACCGTCAAACATAAGCACCTTCCGAGACCTCGGGGCTTTAGAAGAGAAACAACCGCACCTCGCACCAGGAGCAACTGACCGCACCAGCGCAGCCATGTCACGGTCCTTCTACGTCGACTCTCTCATTATCAAAGACACGGCGCGAGCTGCGCCTCTGAACGAGCACAGTGTGCAAGATTTCCTCATACCACTCAGCGTGCACTCCTCCAGCGTGATGACCGTCACCGCGCCGGCGTGTCCCGCCAGGAAAAGCGGCACTTTCTGCGTCTGCCCGCTCTGTGTCACGTCGCACATCCATCCCCCCAGGAGCAGCATCCCGCTGCTCAAGCCCCAGTTCCCGAGCGGGGAGCCGCAGTACTGCCAGAGGCTGGGGCACCCACAGAATCCGGCGATGACACATCCCGGGCACGCACCTGTCTGCACGCCCACCTACAGCGTCACCGACCCCAGGAGGTACCACTGTCTCTCCATAGGTAAGGGCATTCGCGCCATAATCACCTGTTCGTATGCACCAGCCTTACTTTTCGTCGTTCGCCATTTATTAGGCTTCAACTGATTGATCATGTTTTTACTGGTTTGGGATTATTTTCACAAAATCCGTTATAGACCAATCACCGAACGCGCACGTGAGCTTGAATGGTACTGGCGTGACAAGTTCAGCTGAAAGTTGTTAAAAAAGCTAATTAAGTGCAATGCAATGTCTGCAGTGATGGTGGGAAAATGTCCAGTGTTACAGCACTGTCCTCTCTTCACAAACAGGCTCAACGGAGACCAGTCACATTCAAAACGGCAAAAGGATGCGCACGGCTTTCACCAGCACACAACTCCTAGAGCTGGAAAGGGAGTTCTCTTCAAACATGTATCTGTCGCGACTGAGAAGAATCGAAATCGCGACCTACTTAAACCTTTCAGAGAAGCAGGTAAAGATCTGGTTCCAGAACCGTCGCGTGAAGCACAAGAAGGAGGGCAAAGGAACCCAGAGGAACACGCACACCGGGTGCAAGTGCGCGAGCGGACACGCGCACTACCCCAGGTCTGAAGATGAGGAGTCCTTATCGCCCGCATCAGCAACGGAGGAGAAAGAGATTTCCCCCATCTAAGGGCGTTTATGCACCGGCTGTGCGCGTCCAGTAGCACTTAGTCCCTCCTACAGACTGTTTAAGCCAGCTAACGCTCGCGCAGGAATAACACTCAGTATTAATATTACAGTATATGCAAATCGTTTTGATGCGGATGGCAGATTTGTGTTTATCGGCTCGTCCTGGCGTTCATTGTTTTTTTTTAATTTTTTTTATTTCACGGTGTTTTTAATAAAATCGTGAACGTGTTCATTTTTCGAAATATGTCTACGTTGAAACCATTGTTAAAGCTAGAGATTAGGGGAGAAAGCATTGTATCACATTGTTTAAAAAAAATTTTTTTGGGTGGGGGTGGGGGAGGGGGGAGGTGAGACAGGTGGAGGACAGTCCTGTCCGGCGCCTGTTTTATTAATTTCATATAACTCCTCCAGTATATTTCTACACTGTAAGCGTGGCGTGTGTCTTTGGACCAACCCGGTACTGTTGATATCCTGACTGCATACTGTGATTTTCCGAATTTATATGTTTATGGCATTATATAAATGTGTATATTTGTATTTATTTAAATAAAAGATTCGCAGCATCGAACTGCATGCTGTGGTGTCGGCGCACATTATAAACACCTTTTCCACTCAGTCCTCCGGGCTGTTCACCGGTAAATGCTTGGTGTTCATCCGCACCGTTATCTTCGTGAACTAGAACCGTAAACTCTTGCGGTAGTTGAATCTGGGCCGCAGATTTACACTAATGTGTGATTTGATTGATAGGCACAAAGCTTTCTTTGCTGGTTCTTGGGGAAAAGGGAAGGGGACAGGGCGTGATTGCCGTGTCTACAGAAGCTCTAAGAACAGGACAAATCCTCCCCCCCTTTTTTTTTTTTTTAGAAAAGTAATGATCTTTTCAATGTCATGGTAACCACCCCTTTTACAACCAATTTTCGGTTACAAGGAGGAGTGGAATGGATAAAAAACAAGACTCAAATGAATTAATTATTGTCAAATTCTGTCTGTTTTAAAAGACAAGTTGGCATTGGCCATTGCAGCGCGCGGGGAGACCGCGCGCATTCGCCGGCTTATTGTGCCAGTTTCTATGGAAGTGGCAGGTTGACAGGGCAGCTTAGAATGCAGGGGCGGTTTCGCCCGCTTTAATGATCTGCACTGTCACTTTTAACTCGCAGCCTTCGCGGCTTTGTCCGGTTACCCTCTCCCCCTGCCATCCCCGGCCTGGAGCGAGATCGGCGACCGCGCGCTTTAATTGACTTACAACACAATCAGGACAAGAGCACTACAATAAATAAAGTGGGCGCGAGATGTTTAGGAAGCGGTCTAAGTGGCGCTTGATTGGGTACATCGGTATATAACGACTCATGCGAAATACAACAGCGCGTGCATAAGAGGAGGGCACACCAGCCACTTCTTCCAGCCCGAGTTGTTTAGTGGAGTTGAGAGCAGACATTCAGTACGTTTGAGTGCCTCGTTTTATTTCAAAATACTTGATTTTACAGGGAATAAAAAGGAATTTTCTTTCTGCCGCGGCATCACTGTGTGAATTGGGCAATGCGCGAGCCCTTTGATTTGCCCAGTTATAACCATCTTATGGGGAATCGTACGTCTGACAGGAAAGTTTCATCAAGGTCTTATAAGCCAATCAGAACTTCAGAACCATGCATGCAAAAACTGGTTTTACACAAACAACAGGAAACGGTGGCAGCTCAACATTCATATATCAAGTTCTATTTCAAGACTAGTTCACCTGTTACAAGCTTACATTACATGTATTTGGCAGACGCTTTTATCCAAAGCAGCGAACAACACACACATACCCACATTTATGAAACATTTATTGCGCCGCTAAAGACATCAAGCAGCCAGGCGCGTGTACAGCTGGATAAAATAAGCCGCTTGGTCTCGTGCTTTGAGAGATCCTGCTTTGAACGTGTTAGATAAACCTGCCGCTCAGCACGTCTGCGGCTGCCGAACAGCTCAGACTCCGCTCTGAGTGAACCATTCATGTTCCGGCTCGTATGTGAGTCCAATAAGGTCAAATGTAGTCCGTTCATTTTGTCCTTATTCTTCATATAGCTTCGTTCTTTCCTTTAAGCTGCCTGTTTTCCTGAAGGAAGTGGCAATGTAACAAAAGCAACTTATTATTATTATTGTTGTTATTGTTATTATTATTATTATTATTATTGTCGTTGTTACTATTAGGCCTAATAATAATAATTACCAGCACCATAATTATAATCAGCATAATCTTGTGTCTATGTATTTCATTATCACTGCAAATTCACTTTAATGTTATTTAGCAGGCATGATATGGATACAAATTAAAGCATACATTATCCAATAATACCATGGGATTATTTTTCACCGTTTAAACGAATTAATGGATGAATAAAGTAATAATAATAATAATAATAATTAATAATAATAATAAACACGTTGCAATAAACTCATTATAATTAATTAATAATGGAACAATAACAATAATGTCATGCGAGACTAATACAAAATTCCCTGCTCACACATAAAGGTCCGCGGCCTCTCTGCGCGTGAACCCTGGTAATGACCTGCATAAGCGGCCCGCTTATTTCCACCTTCATATTTTACGTCCGCTTTTGTGTGGCGCGCGGTTCCTCGTGTTAACTTAATCCAAGAGGAGTTTAATTGCAGTTTCAGTCCCACATTGGCTGATTATGTAGCAATTCCTTCCAAACCACAAAAAGGGCTATATTGACTGGGCAAAGGCTTTGACATGTTGGATTGTACTTCCAAAGACGTGTATTTAGCCGCGAGACCCCCGACTGGGGGAGGCCCAGAGGCTTTGAAGAGACAGCGACAGGGTTCCTCTAAGCGCGAGAGACCGATTTAGTCACTGTTTCATTAGGCGCTATTTGAACCTTTCAACTTGGAGTAAATTGAGGGGGCAACGCTGAAATGGAAGGATTACGTAGAAGGGGCGTTAGGAAATTAGCTAACGCTTAATTTAACTCGTCTTCCCCGGGAGTTTGGGATACATTCCTAATTGAGTGGGGAAGCAGGTGAAGATTCGGTCCCATGCAGCCCCATTCAGCCCGAGAATAAATGGCCTCTTTTTATTTCCCGCTGCTGGTAATATATCATACAGAGAAAGACACCTAATGAATATATATTGAATTTCTTATTAATCGAATTAGAGTCCACCCTCGCAGGTGTGGGAGAAAAAGACCACCGTCCCATTAAAACAGATTAACAATAGAGTTAACTGCGGTCCGGGGAATGTCCCCCTTTTCAGCCAAATAAAATCTGACCCGAAGCTGTCAGGGCTTTATAATGGGGTCCAATCTCGCAGGAATCGCAGCGCCGTGTGCAACACACAGCAAACTGCAACAGAGCAACATCTGAAAAACTTACCATTTTCATTTTGAAGCCCCAACTGTTGATCCCCCACCCATTTCGTCAAAAGAATTCAGGACTTATTGCGCATATAAAAATTCAAAAAATGTTTCCTAAATCCTAAATGTGATAATTTACAGCTGTTCTATATATATATATATAATTTTTTTTTCTTTTTTTTTTGCTACACAAAACAGTCGGCTGTTTGAAATGACGGCTAACCTGCAATGATTAAAATTACATTGGTGTTTTAAATAAGGTAAAACCATGCAAAATGCATAAGACCCGCTGTTTGCGTCAAACTAAAGGGTGCCTCTGGATTTAGAAAGCCTTTGTGTGCGCGAGGGGAGCGGAACCGCGGGACTCTTGATGAGGTAGAGGACACGCTACCTCTAACTCCCGAAAGGTGAGGGTATGCTAATGAGACGATATTAAACAGATACAATACCGGACACGCCAGTCCCACAAAGACTATAGAACTACTATAGAAATTCAGGTAATTATGCATGACAAAGGACAATTAATAAGCCCGCTTTTCAGCAGCCTGCAGCTGCCGCTTCTCTGAGTGAAGCTCAAGTATGAACGCTCAAAAAAGTTGTGTGCGCTCGTGCAGACCCTTGGTTCCCAGCCGAAGCTGCAGACACAACCTTGGCTCTCGCGGGATGCAAGAGACACCCCCTTGTCAGTGTCCAAGAGCTTTTAAAGCTCATGAACTATTTTGGGGTGACCAAGGCAGGGGTCTACGAGTGCTCGATGGGCGTCTGTGACAAAGACGACGAAACTGCGAATTCTGGACACGCGTCGCTTCAGCGCAGCCTTTGGTGACTTAATTTAGTGAGCGGTCTCGGTCATCGCAGAATAGGTCTCTGTCTTCTTTGTCTCTCTTTTCAGAGTGAACCCTTTTTAAATCGTGTCAACCACTTTTAAATGCACCTCTTTGTTTCGTTAGAGCGTGCCTCCTATATCATCAACTTCAGTTCGTGGCTTGGCTGAATTAAACGGCACAACTGAAAGCAGGCTAACTGAATGGGGTAATGTATTATTCTGCTGCCGCGCGCTCACTTACCCCAGCATCGCAGCACATTAAAAACAGCAATAAAACAAGATGGCCGAAATAAAGGTTAATGAAACATGAAGTACCATATTTGTTTTCTAGAAAATCCAAATAAGCGCTTTACTTTCTTGTCTTGATTTAAAAAAAAAAAAATATTATTATTATTGTTGTTGTTGGAAGTAGTAGCCTATAACTAGAAGTAATAGTAGTAGTTGCATCTTCGTGCATTTAAATTTTATTAAAGATTTGGCTTACATTCTATAATTACATGCACCTTACTCTTTGAATCGCGCTTACATTAGTTAAAACTTGGTTTGCTGGATGGAAAACATTTATCCTTCTCACCACTTATAATAATCGTAATCGCCATAATGATCATAATAACAGCTATCATATAACATGTACGGATTTTGAAAATACAATAGAATTCGTCATGCAGTTATTATAAGATGTAGCTGTAATAGTGGGCTAAAAGGAAGCACGAGGTGGGTGTCCGGTTTACCGTAAACCGTTTACGTTTCTGTTTTCACAAGCGGCTTGAGAAAAAGTCTGCAATACTTTTCCGTTCAGATGCCCCAAGGGCCAACAGCCTCTCTTGAAAACGTAGACAGCTGGATGCAGTGCAGTGTAGCAGTTAAGGGACAAGGGCCTGTAGCCCAGAGGCTGCAGGTTTGATTCCCAGGTGGGACACTGTCTGAATTAACCTGAATTGCTTCAGTGCATATCCAGATACATTCCTTCTTGTATCAGCTGTGTCACACTGGACAACTGTGCTGAGTGCTCGCTCGCTCGCTCTCTCTCTCTCTCTCGCTCGCTCTCTCTCTCTCGCTCGCTCTCTCTCTCTCTCTCTCTCTCTCTCATATACATGCTTAGCCTATGTACAAACACAAATAAGATAAGCACAAGGCGACATGGCCTACTTCCGTTCCTTCAACCTTCACACTCCACCTTGACCTTAAACACACGTTTGCTTTAAAACAGCACGGCAGTTATGAATTAGGCTTGATCGATCATTTAAAGGCTCAGATAGTCGGCCTTTGTTTCTCCCCTTCAGACGTCACGCTGGATGACAGCTTTACGTATTTACATTGGTAATCAATCTTATTCCACTCCGGGAGGCGGGCGGAGGTCCACCTCGCTTGCGAAAGACGGTTAAAGTGCAAGATGAGAATTTTCACTCATAATAAAAACAAGATGTAAAGTAAACCATTGCGCTGACCCTACTCTTCAACAACTTCACAAACAAACAAAATGGTTTTCCGGGAAAAAAAGTAGCTTAACAAAAGCAAATATGACTAGCCAGCCTTGATAAATTATTAGCCAATTAACCATTCTGCCTTCATCACGTGGCCGTGGCCAGGTATGCTCACAGGTGCTCCTCTCCTGGTTTCTCACTCTTGGTCGCGTGCATTGTGACGGCTAGCCTCTCTGGAAATACAGACATGGACACCCTCGATATGTACTACGACGGTGGCATGGAACCACAGTGTCTGCCGGAATACGGCTACAACCCACCTGCCTGCCTGTACGCGCGAAGCGCAGATCAACCCGCGTGCCCCAGGCCACAATACAACTGCTTCGAAGACCGAAGTAAGAGGGACTTCAGTCCCCACGAGCTGCAGTCCTGCCAGCAGTCTAACTCCGAACAAGAGCACGGATATGACTACCTGCGCGAGACGGGCCGGGGCGCCGTGGAAACACCCGAACAAGCGCCTTTTCCCTGGATGAGGAGTACCAGAACCCATCCTTACCTGCCCCAAATTCCAGGTGTGCCATCCATTTTCGCCTTGTAATTTCCACCGACTCGTGGCTGCGTTTGATTAAATGTATTTCGGTGTCCTTTGAAATATGTAATCAAGCAACGTATAATGTTTTTCATGCCGCCAGAGAGCAAAATTTTTTGTTGTTCAGTTCATTTAGCAAATGGCGCAGATGCTAGGACGGAAAGTCAGAATACCCCGTAAACAATCAATCATCCTATTAGCGAGAAACATTAGGCTATTATTCTAATCCAGTGGTAAAGCATATTCGCATGCCTATTTTATTGCTCCGGCAGTTTTAGGGGCTAAAAACCTGGTCGTTACATGCAATGATAGGCCCGTTACACAAAATAGTAGGCCTATTACGTATAAGTGAAATGAAATTGTATTAATTAAAGAGTCCTGAATAAGAACATTCACTAGGCCTACTACTACAACTACTACTACTACTACTACTACTATTATTATTATTATTATTATTATTATTATTAATAACAACACTACTAATAATTATAACACTAATAATAATAATAACAATAATAGTTAGGGTTATAACTATAATAGTTATTATTATTATTATTATTATTATTATTATCATCATCATCATCATCATAATCTTCAATGCGTGTATGTTTGTATGGGATTCATACATAAGCCGGTATGCATACATACATGCACAGGCTGTAGTGTTTTTAATAAATGAACTTCTAACGGGGCCTGTGTTCCAGGCGGTTACCATGAAGACTGCGAGGATAATAAGCGGAGCCGCACAGCCTATAGCAGAGCGCAGCTTCTGGAGCTCGAGAAGGAATTCCACTTTAATAAATACATCTCGAGACCCCGCAGGTACGAGTTGGCAGCCATGTTGAACCTAACAGAGAGGCACATCAAAATTTGGTTCCAGAACCGACGGATGAAATGGAAAAAGGGGCAGACGAAAAAAGCCCAGGACTCCGATGCGGAACAAAAGACGAGCAGCGGAGGGGACAACTGCAATGTGGATAAAAATTCCCAAAAATGAGGCCCCGTGCCTCCCGCCACAAAGGACCATAGAGCGGATCGGCCTTGAACCAGTGCTGGGTTTGACGCCCTGTCAATCAAGCAACTCCCCCATTACACGACCAGAAACGCGAAGCGGTCATTTACACACACACAAATATATTATCCCTGTTCTACAGCAACTTAGAAATCAATCTAATTTTGTGGAATGAATCACTACAAAAAGTGCAGGTGAAATGTACTTTCTGTGATTCACTTGACTAAGAAGCATCTGATAAATTGTAAAATGTGCAAATGTGCGTTCTGCAAGTATATTGACAAAGTTTGAATGGGTACACACACACACACACTTTATAAACTTTGTAAATACGTTATTTTATTTAAAACTGATAGTCATTTCAGTTTGCTTTAAGGGCTTTTATTTTGAATTAACAGAGTGTATTTATACTTAGCGTAGCTATTTAAGGCTATAGTACAGAGCCCGAAACGAATGAATTGTTAGGCCTATCAAATGTTAGATGAATACAGCTTCGTTTAGTGTCCACTTCCTCTGCTGTGTGAGAGGTCGGTTCATGCTACAGAGTGGCAACAAAATAGCTCAAAGAGCATAGAAATTCAGTTTCTGAGCAACATTTGGCAAAAAGAAAGAAAGAAAAAAGTAAGCCAGACACCGGAATTCAAACAGCAAACGAATATTTTTTCCGTATACATTTTAAGTATTTAATTTAAAAAGCTGTTTAATTGGTTGATCTACAGGTCCTGTTCTTCGTTTGTGTTTTGGAAGCGAGCAACATAATGCAAAAATATATGTACTACAAATCAACAGGCTATATGGTTTCATTGTTCTGAAGTTTTGTGATGTCTTGTTTTCAGAATTTTCACACATCATTTGGTGTTTGCGCATTTGTTTCAGAAGTAATTTTGTCACGCGCGCCATTAATGTGTAGCCTACAGGCCAAACCGTTCAGCCTAAATAACTAAGCTCGATTATCAACAGGTGAGGAAAACTGCAATTTATAATTCAAATTTTAAAGAAGTTTTGTGATATTTATATATTACTGAATTTGCTTCAGTGACCAGGTCATGTGTCTCAGTCGCGCCAAAAACGAATTAACATCTATATTACCGCACTATATAAAATAATAAGAGCAGCATTCATTACTGGGGTTATAATGAAGGTACGAACTCAGGAAGCCTACTGACCTATTAAAAACGTATTTTTCTGCATAATTTGACATTGCCGGGAATTGTTTTTTTTTTTCTTCTTCTTCTTCTTTTCTCAGTGACACAGGAAGGCTTATTACTAAAAACAGGTGACCGGACTACATTCGTCTGTATTCAGTTTAAAAAATATACATATATTCGCAGCGCATTAAGACGAAACTTTGACATTTTCATCCAAAGAAAACCTAAAAAAGCGAAATGCATGCATTTTGTGTTAAGGGAGACATTAATTTCCTCTGGGAAAATTTTTATACATTGAGGACATCCCTTTATAGACACCAACGGACGCGTCATAAAGAAAGATGTAAATCGGGCACTTAAAACCAATAACACTAAGTTATTCTAGACGCGTATACTGTTTGCGCCAAACATCAGAACGGTTCTTTTAAAGGCCTATTTAAGGCTATTAACAAATAAATATAATCAATGCTGTGCGATATATTTATTGATATTTTTCCTTTGGCACCCACCCAAGTACAAAGGGTAGCTATGCATAAATTAATTAGTAAGCATTACAGTAACCTTTGCCCGGTCTTGCTTGGTCTAAATGAGTCCATAATATGTTTTAAATGGGAACATTTATACTGATAATTTTGACCACATACAGTGTTAATAACGGGACCAGACCATACAATATATCACGATAAAAGTAGCAATGGTACAAACGGAGCTGAAAATTAATAGTTAAAAGTACAGAGCTTATTTTACTGAAAAGCTTATTGGCCTATTTCTTATTTCTCATCTTTTTTGTGTTTTGTGTGTCAATTGTTTCTTTGTTAGAACGGTTACTTTATTTTTCCATTTTGAGCTGTCCTTGTTTCACTTCGAAAAGTAGCTTTTTATGGTCCATACAATATTTTTTTATCTAATGCACCTGTCAAGTCGTTATCTACGGGACATGAATGGGAAAGTTTACCAAAGACTTATCAACAAGCAGTCATTCATTTTAGATATGATTTCATTGGTTTTGGTATGATTATAAAAGCTCCCTGATTATATGTATCCACAACTATAACGTCCACCAAAAACGGACCCGATTGTTAGTCTCTGGTCAAAACTTAAAATAAAAAACGAATCACACGCGATTTACTCGGCAAACACCCAGAACAACTCTGACTTTTGCCCACGAGTTTGTGCAAACAGTAAAGTGACGTCACGCATCCGCTGAAAGTGCGATTATCTGTCGCTCAGCAACTGAGAAAAACACACAGCAACAAAATCTGAGTCTCCTCGAGTGACAGTCACAGCTGAACGAGCGAGTTCTTCTCGGGCTGAATTACACCAAGCCCTAAACGTGATATATCCTAAATACTGTATGTTTCTAAAATAAAATCATAAAATAAAATAAGTGTGAAAATTGCACTGAATTCACCCAAATGATGTGACATGGAATTTTTTTTCCATTTGAATTATTTTAATTTGAATTATGCATGAGAGCAAACAATCATTACTGTTTTCCTTTGGAACAATAACTCAAGGGTTATAGATAAAATAAAATTAAAAACTAATTCTGTTTGGAAGGGAAACAGTTGGAATTCAACTCAACCGGCACAGCAGAACAGTAGGCCAACGCATGACAGGAAGGATGTCAGTACCGTGGACAGTTCTTAAAGGCGCAGGTAACTGAAATAGCTTTGGACACGGCTCTTAAAGGAAGGTTCACTTTCTATTTTTTAATGTATTATTTCAGTCTAAGTGCATGTCTTCCTGTGTCTGTGCGCGATGAAGGATATTTCACCCACAGACATCTCCCAGGACCTGACTGGTTCACAATGGCTGAGCGTCATGCAGTTGTGCTCTAATATCCTTCAACACACACAGGATGGTGTGGGCCAACAGAAAACATACAATGTGAAAAATCGTCTGTAAATATACAGTAAATTACTGGCTACCGTTGCAGTACTTTTACAGTAGGCGTCACAGTAATTTACTGCTAATCTATTCACAGTAATTTACTGTAACAAATTACAGTAAATGACAATTAAATCACAACAATATACTGATTTCACTGTAAATGAGACCGTGAATTAAGGTGATATCGCTGTAAGCTACTGTAGAATTACAGTAATCAGCTGTATTTTCACATATCAAGTAATGCAAATCAGTAGCCAGTAATGTCTTGTAAAATTACAGTTAATACTGTAATATTTGCATAAGACTTAGAAAACACCATGAAGAATTTGTCAGAAGCTTACATAATTATATCTGCATAAGAACAATCAGTTTCATTTTTTTAATATTTGTTTTCATGCTAAATTATGAAAACATGTTTTAAATGCAAATTTACAATGTAATAACACTGAAACTTTCAGCAAAGATTTTCAACAACAATTTAAATACAGACAAACAATTTAAAAAACCTCTGATGGACGAATGAAAGAGAGAAACACTGCATTTATATAATAGCACTTTTCCAGATGCTCAAAGCGCTTTACAGTGATGAGTGGGAACTCACCTCACCCACCGACGCGTGGCTCCCACCTGGGTGATGCACGGCAGCCATTTTGTAGAACGCTCATCATACATCAGCTAAGGTAGAGAGGGAGTGAATAAACCACAATGCAGCTATAAACCCTCCAATGTAAACACAGAATACAGTCCAGCTGGAAAATTATATCTACACTGACATCCACTCAAAATCAACTAGTATTCTCAGAAAAGTGCAAACTCTCTGACTGAAGCCCCTGTTAACCTGGGAAGCCACTGTGAACCTAAACACTGAAATGAGACATAATACTCCTTAATACTTATATATACTTATGCTTAATACCATATCCGTCTGATAGTTAACTGGACATTTCCCAGAGGTACACTAGGTTTCAACCACAGACACCATATCCCATAATGCTGTGTGGCAGTCCAGTTCAATTCATATTTCACCATATTTGGCTGTAATATTGCCCAGCTTGCATCGATTTCACAATAATATTCTGATTACATTGTGAAATATTATGACTAAATATTGTAAAATCCAGGTAACCATTGATTTGACAGTAAAATGTTGTTTTGCAATATTTTAGACATGAAATATAATGTAAAATCTTGTAAAAGTCAGGTCATTTTTAACAGTAACACTAAAACTGAAATTAAATAAAGAAACATACAGGGATCCATTTAAAAGGACAGAGAATGGATAAAAATGCTCATAAAGGGACACAGACCTGATATTGCTTAGCCAAGGTTCTTAAAGGGATAGGGACCTGGTATTGCTTAGCCAGGGATCTTAAAGGGATAGGGACCTGATATTGCTTAGCCAAGGTTCTTAAAGGGATAGGGACCTGGTATTGCTTAGCCAGGGATATTAAAGGGACACAGACCTGATATTGCTTAGCCAGGGATCTTAAAGGGATAGGGACCTGGTATTGCTTAGCCAGGGATCTTAAAGGGACACAGACCTGATATTGCTTAGCCAGGGATCTTAAAGGGATAGGGACCTCGTATTGCTTAGCCAGGGATCTTAAAGGGATAGGGACCTGGTATTGCTTAGCCAAGGTTCTTAAAGGGATAGGGACCTGATATTGCTTAGCCAAGGTTCTTAAAGGGATAGGGACCTGATATTGCTTAGCAAAGGTTCTTAAAGGGATAGGGACCTGATATTGCTTAGCCAAGGTTCTTAAAGGGATAGGGACCTGATATTGCTTAGCCAAGGTTCTTAAAGGGATAGGGACCTGATATTGCTTAGCCAAGGTTCTTAAAGGGATAGGGACCTGATATTGCTTAGCCAAGGTTCTTAAAGGGATAGGGACCTGGTATTGCTTAGCCAAGGTTCTTAAAGGGATAGGGACCTGGTATTGCTTAGCCAAGGTTCTTAAAGGGACCTGATATTGTTCAGGTATTGCACTGGAATATTCATTTTAAATGCATCCCAAATTGGAGAGGAAAAAACATTTAAAAATACTGATCCATTATTAGTAAAAGAGGAAAAGATCATTTTTGTTCATTCAAACTGAAGGTTTGTGTAATTTAGACGTGTAGCACAGCAGGACCTCACATGTATTTGGGAATGGTGAAACGTGCTGGAGTCACAGTCAGTGTTCTCCTTCTGTTAGTATTTTAGTATTTGTTCCCTTCACTTTGTTCACTTGTTTTGGTGAGTACAGGGTATTTTGGTTGGGGGATTATTTGTTTTAGCTGGTAAAATGTTTATTTGGTGCATGTTATTGTTTTTTATTTTATTGGCTGTCCCATTTTGAGTTTCTTTGACGTTTTACGGTTAGGAATTTATTTATTTTTTATTTTAATTTACTATCCATTATAAATCCCTCTCGCCACCTACACGCTGCATCACAACTCTCTGTCAAACCCCCGATCATCTCAAAACTCTCCACTGCCCTCAGTAAACACCCCCATTGTCTACACAACTCACGCCTACTCTCTACCAATCTATCAATCCCAACCCATCTCCAGAGCTCACCCCAACCATCTATCAATCCCAACTCATCTCCAGAGCTCACCCCAACCCTCTATCAATCCAAACTCATCTCCATAATGATCTGTTAAACTCTGCAAGACAGTCGCAGTGTTCTAATAGAATTAATGAAATAAACTTCTCAGCTCAGTCATAGTGTTCTAGGGGTTTTGTTTGTTTTGAGTTTCAGTTATGAGTATGTCCTGTTTCACTTGACAATTTTAAATTTATGTTGAATGGGAAGTCTTTTTTCAACATTCTTTCTTTAAAAAAACACTCACTGGAAGGTGTCAAGAGATTCTGAAAATAAATTTTCATGAAATTATATAAAGTTATACAGGCCCCACTTAACTTTTACATATACATGGAGCTGAACAGTCATACTAGATATTGTGTGGCCATGTAAACAGCTAAATTATAGGTTAAATAAGAATAAGAAACTAGGTTTCATGTGTTTCGTTGAATACAACGAATTATTCAGTGCATTATGCATCTTTTGCACTTTCATGGAGGCTACCATTACAATGAAGCTAACTCGCAAATGGACGGTTACTTTGGGAGAGACCGAGATGGGATTATGAGACGGCGAATAAATCTTTTCTTGAAAAATTCTGGTTATTTTACATGGTAAAAAAAAAATCAAAGCCAATACGTACGCGGGTCCACGACAAGAGAACGGCGCGAACAGCCTCTCACCACGAGCCTCAACTTCACTACTGAATACAGGCGCCCCCACGTGGATGGAAATCTCTTAATGAATGCGTCGGGTCCTTTCCTAACCACAGCAACATGCATGTTTTACACGTTTAAGTAAGCCGCGCAGCACAAACTTTATTATTTATAATATATGGCGCATGTCGAAAAGAATGGGAGTTGCTTGTTGCTCGAGTTTGGAAGCATTCCAATGAGGAAAACAAGACGGGAAGCCCCGGACTGCAGAGAGAGGGGGAAGGAGACGGGTGGAGGGCAGAGAGAGGGGGAAGGAGACGGATGGAGGGCAGAGAGAGGGGGAAGGAGACGGGTGGAGGGCAGAGAGAGGGGGAAGGAGACGGGTGGAGGGCAGAAAGAGGGGGAAGGAGACGGGTGGAGGGCAGAGAGAGGGGGAAGGAGACGGGTGGAGGGCAGAGAGAGGGAGAGGAGCGCACATCTGCTGACACACGAGAGCCGACTCCATAGCGGACATTCCACGCAGTTTAGATGTCGGAATTCTTTGTAAACATCCAGATTGAATAATTTTAAAGTTAGATCCATAAAAAAATGTATTTACGAGTAACCAACGTGATAGCCATTAGTTTATCCGTGAATTCAAGTGAACCAAACAGGAACGCCTTATCACCGCCTTCAAATGATAAAGTCAAAAGGCCTTAAGATGCGCGGCGCGTGGGGATATGTCACAGAACAGGGGAGATATATATATATATTCTAAATATATATGCTATTGGGTTTAGATAATCATGGGGAACAGATAACACACCAATAAACAATAGTTCTGACTCTAAAATAAACTGAGTGTCAAATGTTCTCACATTTAACAGCATCGTTATGTCCAGGCTAGAAGAAAGTCACGTGTTCGTAATTGTTACATTATACATTATACGTAATTGTAATCAGTTTTCAATTTTTCAATGATTAGTTTGTAGCTTCTTATAGGTTTCTTATATGCTAGGTGGATTCAATCAATTCTACCCGGAAAATTCTATTTTAACGAAATGTTTTTCGTACAATAAGAAATTCGAACAGTCACGAAGCTACTCCGAGTGGACAGAATATTCTGCGATAACCTGGCGAAATATGTGTACAATGCGACTGTTTGTGACTTGAATGCGGAGGGGGAGGGGGGACGGGGGAGGGGGGCGGTCGCAGGCTAGGCTTTTACAGCAGAAACATGTGGAAGCAATAGCGCCGTGGAGGGCTCAGACAATTGAAGATGTATGTTTCTGTCGGGGCGGGGGGCAGTTTGGGGTGGAGGGGTGCGGGGTATCGCCCCAAGGCTTCCCGCTAGGGCGCTCTGCTCAGTGGGCACCGCGTAGAGATACAGGGACTCGTCAGTCCCCCATTATGAGCCGCATCCATGTGTCACTCACAAACCTGGGACGGGGAGTTCTCATCTTCAGACCCGCTCGAAAATGTCCACAGTTTTAACGGAGCTGAGAGGAGAGCACGCGCCCAACTGCATGTTTGTGTTTTCTCCTTTTTCTCTTTCCTTGTTAAAGTTTTGTTGGGCCAAGTTGGCGCTGCGCTCGCGGGGGCGTGCTTACACGGTGTTAGAGCGCCCCCTGTCACGAGCGTTAAAAACGCAGGCGAAAAAACGACGAGGATCCCTGCCGTGGTGTACAGTGCTGCGTGGATGACACATGCCATGCAACTTGAAACTTACTGCATGGCTATTAGCGGTCATATATTCGTAAGTAAACAACAAAACAAACAAACAAGTAAGGAAATAAATAACTGCAGCATATCGTGCCTTAATTCTGTAATGAATATGCGTGTTTTTTTTTTTTTTTTACATTTAGTAACCTAATATAAATATTCACAAAATGAAGTTATCAATTCATAACCCACCTCGACCACCCCCCCCCCCCCCCCCCCCCCCAAAGAAAAAAAAGAAATGTAACTTTTTGACACAATTAAATGAAAAAAAGTTTCGATGTGTAAAACATGCTGAATGAGTTCGCTATCAACCGCGAGTTGCTTAACTTCCAACGGCTGGGCGGAATGCTTAGCCTAAAAGGACTGACGCTCCAAAAAACATATGGCTTTTTAACCCTTTCGGGGTCTGTTAGGCGCCTCCTTCTCGATTGCACAGCTAGGCGAAATCTGACTCCTCTTTGTCCCGCTGGAGAAACCAGGACTCTTATTTTAAAAGGCAGTCCAGGAGGGAGGGGGCTTCATTTCCGGATAGTTATTTACTTTAAGGCAGATGATTAGTTTTGGGGGAAGGATGAACTGCTACATTGAATCAATTACAAGTCAGTGTGCTTGAAGCGCATTACGCAGCGCAGCCGGGACGCGGACGGACCAGCGCATATGGTTTAACTCAGCTCGGTGGATTACAGCTGCAAGAAACCGTGGATATTTTTTCCAGGGAAGAGAGGCGCGTGAGATATACTTTTTAAATTCTTCTTGTGCTTTTTTAAATTAAGAAAAACCATCCAAAGGAATTCAAAGGTGTTGCATTCGCAAATTGGAAAGATATCCATACCTGACAGCCAGGTTAGTGCATTTCGTGGTTGGTAACAAACCACTGCATTCATTGCAATGGCATATTGTAAGAAAAAAGTCAATTTGAGGATTTGTTTGAAATTTGTGGAATAGGCAAAAATTTCACCGGAATTGGTCTTTTTCCCTTTTGACATCGCACAGTCAGTGGTAAATCACTCTGTTACTGTTACTGTTCCTGTACTCGTTTGGGAGGGTCTGGGTTGTTCTGCGCGGTTTTCGGAGGTTAGACGGGATGCAGTAGCTTTCTTTCTGCCTAATATTCATCAGGAAAACACGGATTTCTTTAAAGCGCGGAGAGTTTCCGAGCGCAGCCCGAACCCTCCCGGAGTACAGACTAATTTCTGCGCTACAGATGGTCGCACCTCCAGACGCGGAGATAAAAGAGGCCGCCTGGTCCCGTCTCTCAGCGGGAGGGGACTTCGGGGGGCTGCGGTCCGAGTCAGGGATGCTGTCCGGGCATTTAATGGGACATTTTAAACTGGACGTGTGAAGGGTTTTCATTACGAGTCTGAGGATTACGGACGGAGCTGGCCACGTCCCCATTGGGATTTGCGGGTTGAATCGGTACCAGACGGCGAAGCATTTATATTCCCCTCCCCCCTCGTTTTTATATTAAAAAACTGCATTTTATAAATCTATAAAAGGTTGAGATTCAAGGCATACCTGAAAACTGCTTCTAATAACACTTTTTTGGTGGGGGTTTGGGTGTGGGAGTTTACTGGTGACCCTTTGAGGAGTGTTAGAAAGCGTTTGGGTTAGGGTGGGGGTGCGAAGAGCTGAAAAGTCCCAGTACATTCAGAAAATTGCAGAAATCACAAGCGTTATGAACTGAATTGCTCAGTATTTTACAGTTTCCTGCTGCCGCGTGGAGTTCAAGCATACGGTTCGGAATAGGAACGGGAACAGACTATACAGTTTGCAGCCAAAAAAAATAGCAGGTTATACAATATGTGTATTACTTATTTTCCGGGCATTCAGGTCACAAACATGTAAAAATTTCCCAATAAATTAGCTCCCTCTTTTCGTCCTGTACGCCTGAATGTTTTCCCTGATAGCCCTTACCCTAAAGATATTCCACTCTATCTTTAGCTCATTCCCACCGCTGTGCTCCCATGCAAATTGATTCTTCGCACGTGAGACTTAATTTTATGCTTAAATTGTGTGGAAAGCGGTGGAGTTGAAGTGTTCTTCCCTCAGTTGTCCCTCGCGCTGAGGTGGACGCAGAGCGCGCAGCGCCGAAGCAACTGAGCGCGAGAGGGAGAGACTGCAACAAAAACGCTAGATGAAATAATAACTGTAAACCGCACGCTTGACATTGTCAAAGCGGATTACAGGGATGTCATTTTAAATGGATCCCACGCACGAGTTCCCACGCCAGTGCAACATCCCGAATGGCAACAAAGAAATGGCGCTTTAATTACAGTCTCGACACCCCAGGGGCAATTAGTCTATTTAGTCCGAACATGAGTGGACTGGTGCAAACGGACTGCAGAATGGAGATGAACAAGTTTCGGCTGGTTCAGCCATATGCGGGACTGTTTTATCTTTTTTCCGTTTTAAAACATGGTTTAGGTCCAATATTTAAAACAGCAGATAGTGGGTGGAGGGGGTGAAGTGGTGTCGGATACTTGGAAAAAGAAACCCAGCTATTGCAGGATTAATCACAACAGCCAATATAAAAGGCTAATGAAGTCGTATTGCATCCGTACTTCTTGAGCACAGCGCGTTTCGCAACGTTGCACGGGCATGCGTGCAGCACTAGAATTAAGAACCAAAAGAACAATGAACAGGGACCCAATGTTGCGCGCGCCCTGTGCGTTGCTGTTGCTGTAGCTGCGTGGAGCGCGCGGCTCCCCTGAGTGGCGTCTCCACTGCTGCGCTGATAGATTCCAGGTCCCTGGACATCAGAGAGCCCCGCGCCAGACTGATAAAACACTCTCAGATACTGCCTGTCCTGCGCGCGCCCCGCGGAGCTGCCCTGTCCGGCTCTTGATTGAAAACACTCTTTTGGTCAAACTAACGACTTATAAATCTCAGCTTCACTCTACCCCTGTTTTTTCAGTCAGTACGTGTATTCAAGTACGTGGTCAACGAAGTTTAACCGTTTTCTGAAACGTTTTAAAATTTCTGAAACGTTTTTAAATGATCACTTATGAAAAAAAGTAAACTAAAGCCCGGGTAAATGTGAAAATAAGCTTAATAAAATAAGCTTAATAAAATATATTGAACCGATTTTCAAACGTACCGTCACCCATTTTCAAGTGAGTTCCAAAGTTATTAGAATCCACGCGAAAACACCGAAATATCATTTCTTCTAAGCAAAACAGAACCGTTACACGATACGTTTTTATTTAGGCCTACAATCCAAACACTGTAAAATTTTCCCAGTACAATAATGTGGACGTTTAACTGGTCCTTACGAAAACGCATACTGTGTCGCCCTCTTGAGGTCTGTAACTAAATCCTGATCTCCAGCCATTCGCAGACTTCGCGTTACACAGTTAATTCAACCCCGTCCAAGTTTATGTATCCGCCAGTTGAGGATACCCCTTTTTTGTTCATTGTATAATTTCGTTTTCGTATAAGAGTCTGAGTTTGTCGTTTGGTTTGAGCAACTGTTGCATCATCATCTGTTTTGTTGAGCAAAGTATTATGAGTTGGTTATACACAATATAATAAATCCGCATTGTAAACCAGCACCCCATATGCGCATTTTTCAAGCGTCCCGTTGAGATACAGCGCTGGTAGCGGTCGTTTACATTTTCTGCTTTCATCTGCTGTTTGAAGCCATCAAACGATTATTTTCCTGGTTATCAACCTAATGGAAGTTCTCTTTCAGTGATGGAGCGTGGGGAGTAACCGTATCCTAATATATTTAGCACGAATGGTTTCTGTTAAGCAACGTTTTCCCAGAACTTGACCTTTGCCTTATACACAGAGCCGCGGTTAACAGCGAGGTGTAAAATAGTACTAGAAAACATACCAGGTCTAATATATAGGCTAACATGTAACCATCTTAGATGGTATGACCTCGGGGAGATACTTGCTCATACGAACACACATACATCTCACTACGAACAGAGTACATTTGGATACGTTATGTGCACGAGGATTATGGGGTACCGTTTAACTTTTAAGTTATCCCTATTTATCTTTCATACTGCAAGTATGCGATATCTGATTCATCAAACATATTTTAACGGTTACGCTGGTTTGCCAGATAATTTGCAGGAATAGAAGGTAAAGGGATACGACGTATGACCTAAATAAATAAAATAATTTTTCGCAGTTTTATACAGCCTACATCCACACTGCCTGCTGTCAAAAATCTTCCATGAAAGAAAATGAATTACGAACTATATTATTTTATAATCACCCGGCTAATTTAAAAGCAATTCAATTCTTGTACTGATATGCAAAAAATGTTATTAATATATTTATTACATAACCTATTTAACTGCGTAATAGCTTCATTTAGGTCTATTTTCTTTTGTGATTAAGTTCTATTTAAAAATGAAATCTCCCTAGATTCAGGCGCTGGCTCCGTGAGCTCTCCACTGCTGGCCCGAGACAGCCCGTTGCGCGTGGGCGAACAGAGACGGAGAAGCTCAGAGGAAGCGCGGATTTCCTCCGTTACTCTGTCTTTACCAGATACCACTGGGACGATATTAGCCTAAGCTTTACTTTAATTACCAAAAAACCAATTTATAATAAATATATATTTTTTCCTTCACAGCAGGGTAACTTGACGTCCAACATCATGGATGCTTTGAGGACATACCTGGCTGTTGAGATTCTACTGCTCGGGATGCTATCAGGTACCGCGAGTATATGTGTATATGTGTGTGTGTGTTTGTGTGCTTGTATAGTTCCCCATAACTTTTTTGTTGTCGAAAATAAATCTTTTTTTCTCCTTGCAGGTTTCCAAACGGTAACTTCCTCTCCTCCAAAAATCGTGTCTAATCAGAATGACTTTGTACTGCAGCTGCACTCTCAGTTCAATATTAGCTGCACCGGGAAGAGAGCTGTGGAATGGACCGGGCCGCAGCCGCACAAGGTCCTCAACGAGCCTGGCTTTCTCACCGCAACGCTTTCCATCCAGAACGCAACTGCGCAAAATACCGGGTTCTTCACCTGCAACTACAGCAACCCTGGAGGCGACGCAGAGGAGGAGGTAGCAGATATATACATATTTGTTCCAGGTAAGCGGCCTGCGACGTCTTGGTTTTACTGCGAAAAACATGACTATTAATAATCATTAGTGAGCTAGTGAGCCCAAATATACTGCCACTGGCATCAGGGCTGCAATGGCGCAGACATTCAATTTAATTATGCCAGTGGAGATTATAACCAAACCTCGGCAGTGTTCTGCAGCGTATTGATTACTGATTGATTACAGATTGATCACAGATTGATTATTTGTTTTGGCTGCATTGGCTCAGATCCACAAGTGCCCTTCGTTCCCGAGACCCCGTATAACAACCACGTGATCACGGACTCCATGGTCATTCCGTGTCGTGTAACCGACCCGGCGTCACACGTGGTCTTGAGGCGCGCGGACACTGGAGCTGAGCTTCCCGGGCTGTACGACAGCAAGATGGGCTTCATCGGTGACTTCCCGACCGGGCCCTACATGTGTGAAACCACTGCAAACGGCGCGAAAAGCTACAGCATCAAATATATCGTAGGGGACAACAGAGGTATGGGTTATTATTATTATTATTATTATTATTATTATTATTATCATCATCACCACCATCATCAGGGCCGTGTAGAGATGATTTGAGGGGCAGGTGCTCAAAGAGGGAAAATGCCACACCAACCTAGAAAAACAGTTTCATGACACCCAGTTACTTTACATATTAGTTTACTAAAATAACTGAAAATGAATGCCAGTAACAATAATAGTAAGTTATTTTTATTTTTTTATTTTATCAAGGGGGCAAAAGGGGCAGGCGCTTGGGCACCTGGAGCCACCCCATTTGCACGTGCCTGATTATTATTATTATTAGTGTTGGTGTGGAACGAACCTGTAGTTGAGACACAGAATTCCGTTCCTAAGTTCGTGGTAGCGGTGTCGGGTTTGCTTTAAACGCAGCTGTTTGGAAGTTTGTGATGGTTAATTTAGTTCTACTTTAAGACCTGTCCCCGTCGTGTCGTCCTGCCCCGTCCAGAGAACACCGACTTCCATGTGGAATTGCGAGCCAGTCGCGTGTCTCTGCGGGAAGGAGAGCCCTTCAACATCACGTGCGTGGCGCCGGCCAGCTCCATTTACGACCAACGCTGGCTGCACTCCGGCAAACAGGCAAGGCTCTTTATCTCACGCGACACATAGATCAGCCACACGGGGGCGACAGAGAGCCACTGCTGTTATTCTCAGATATGGTGCTCGTGGCTCCTGCGATGTGGTTGGTCGTTTGTGCTATAAAGCGGTTTTAGTGTGCGGGAAATTAACTCTCTGTTCGATCCCACCGTTTCGATAGAGGCAGGAGGGCAGGCTCTTAATAAACCACGTCTGCTTACAGGCTGGTGTCATTATTATTATTATTATTATTATTATTATTATAATTATAAATTCAAACTGTGTGTTTTCACATATCACATTTGTTTCCAGTAGTAGGATGCCATAGTCATATAAGGGAAAGTAAAACACACACCTGCTTTTTTATGAAGAAAAACATTTAAAATAACTGCAAACACGTCAAAAGAAAATTACAGAAAGGTAAAGGTCATTGACTGCTTCTGTTCAACAATGTGTGTGTGCATATGTGAGTGTGTGTGTGTGTGCCTGTGTGCATGTGTGTGCGTATGTAGGAATTCCAAAGAACAATGTGACACATGTCTGGTTTACTGTGGAATCTCAGTAAGCTGTTTTCCAGACGGGAAGAGAATGGCATTCCCAGGAGTCTGTCACTTTAAAACAGATTTACACACATCTGCCTGTGTGTGTGTGTGTGTCTCTGTCTGTGTGTGTCTCTGTCTGTCTGTCTGTTTGTGTGTGTGTGCGCGTGCGTGCGTGTGTAATGCTGTGTGTGTGTGTGTAATGCTGTGTAATACTGTAATGCTGTGTGAGTGTTGTGTGTGTGTGTAATGCTGTGTGTGTGTGTGATACTGTAATGCTGTGTGAGTGTTGTGTGTGTAATGCTGTGTGTGTGTGATACTGTAATGCTGTGTGTGTGTGAGAGTGTGTGTGTAATGCTGTGTGTGATACTGTAATGCTGTGTGTGTGATACTGCAATGCTGTGTGTGTAATGCTGTGTGTGTGTGTGATACTGTAATGCTGTGTGTGTGTATGTCTGTGTGTAATGCTGTGTGTGTGTGACACTGTAATGCTGTGTGTGTGTAATTCTGTGTGTGTGTGTGTGTGTGTGTGTGTGTGTAATGCTGTGTGTGTGTGATGCTGTGTGTGTGTGATACTGTAATGCTGTAAGAGTGTTGTGTGTGTGTATGTGTAATGCTGTGTGTGTGTGTGTGTGTGTGTGTGTGTAATGCTGTGTGTGTGTGATACTGTAATGCTGTGTGTGTGTGTAATGCTGTGTGTGTGTGTGTGAGATACTGTAATGCTGTGTGTGTGTATGTGTGTGTGTAATGCTGTGTGTGTGTGATACTGTAATGCTGTGTGTGTGTGTAATGCTGTGTGTGTGTGATACTGTAATGCTGTAAGAGTGTTGTGTGTGTGTATGTGTAATGCTGTGTGTGTGTGATACTGTAATGCTGTGTGTGTATGTGTGTGTGTGTGTAATGCTGTGTGTGTGTGATACTGTAATGCTGTAAGAGTGTTGTGTGTGTAATGCTGTGTGTGTGTGTGTGTGTGTGATACTGTAATGCTGTGTGTGTGTGTGTGTGTAATGCTGTGTGTCTCCTGCAGGTGGAGCAGTTTGAGCAGCTGACGCAGGAGCATGCTCTGTACACTCTGAGTGTGCAGAAGGCCTCTCTGCAGGATGGGGGAGAGTACCAGTGCTCTGTCACCAGTAGGCTGACAGCTGAGACCCGCAGCGAGACCGTCACTATCAGCGTCCACCGTACGTCCAATAAGAATCCCCCAACCCACAAAGCCCACCCCCTCTATCTCCTGTAGCGGTTGGTATTCAGGTCGGTGTTGAGGTCAGTATTGGGGCTGGTGTTGAGGTCGGTGTTGCAGCCAGTGTAGCGGTCGGTGTGGTGGTCAGTGTGGAGGCTGGTGTTGCGGTTATTGTAGCTATTGGTATTGAGGTTGGTGTTGAGGTCATTGTAGTCGTTGGTGTTGAGGTCAGTGTAGCTGTCGGTATTGAGGTTGGATTTGAGGTCATTGTAGCGGTCGGTCGGTGTTGAAGTCAGTGTTGAGGCTGGTGTTTGGCATGGTGTTGAGGTCATTGTAGCAGTCGGTGTTGAGGTCGGTGTTGAGGCTGGTGTTTGGGTCGATGTTGAGGTCATTGTAGCGGTCGGTGTTGAGGCAGGTGTTTGGGTCGGTGTTGAAGTCATTGTAGCGGTCGGTGCCGAGGTCGGTGTTTGGGTCGGTGTTGATGTCATTGTAGCGGTCGGTGCTGAGGTCGGTGTTTGGGTCGGTGTTGAGGCTGGTGTTTGGCTTGGTGTTGAGGTCATTGTAGCAGTCGGTGTTGAGGTCGGTGTTGAGGCTGGTGTTTGGGTCGATGTTGAGGTCATTGTAGCGGTCGGTGTTGAGGCAGGTGTTTGGGTCGGTGTTGAAGTCATTGTAGCGGTCGGTGCCGAGGTCGGTGTTTGGGTCGGTGTTGATGTCATTGTAGCGGTCGGTGCTGAGGTTGGTGTTTGGCTTGGTGTTGAGGTCATTGTAGCAGTCGGTGTTGAGGTCGGTGTTGAGGCTGGTGTTTGGGTCGATGTTGAGGTCATTGTAGCGGTCGGTGTTGAGGCAGGTGTTTGGGTCGGTGTTGAAGTCATTGTAGCGGTCGGTGCCGAGGTTGATGTCATTGTAGCGGTCGGTGCTGAGGTCGGTGTTTGGGTCGGTGTTGAGGCTGGTGTTTGGGTCCCTGTGTGATCTCTCTGTGCTGTTTGTGTGTAGCGGAGAGGGCCAGGCTGGCGGTGGAGCACAGACTGGCAGCGGTGGAGTTTGCTCACCTGCAGGAGGAGAAGGAGCTGAGCGTGTTCATCGATGCGCATCCAGCACCCACAGTCCATTGGCTGAGGGACGCCGTCGTCATCGACAACAGCAACCAGGCGGTGTTCAGCAAAACCAGACACATCGGGGGGACAAGGTACAATCGGTCAATTAAACAGTAAACTTCCTTCCTGGGAGTGTGATTTGATCGTTTAATTAGCCCCGCCTCCTGGGAGTGTGAGTGACAGCCTCTCCTGACCCCCTGCTCACAGGTACCAGAGCACTCTGACTCTCACACGCCCCACAGAGGACGACAGCGGGAATTACAGCGTCATCGCATCCAGCGACAGCAGCCCGCCTACCCAAATCTCCTTCCTCCTGAGAGTCAAGAGTAAGAAAGAGAGAGTGCGTGTGTGCATGTGTGCGTGTGCGTGTGTGCTAACAGGGGGTCTGCAACTGCATGCTTCCCATTTATCCCTTGGATGACGCCGAGCCAATTGTGCACCACCCCTACTGGGTTACCGGCCGCTGTTGGCCCAGTACAGGTGGATTCAATTCAAATTATCCCATTAAAAAAATATATAATCCTTTCCTGTTTTTTTTTTTTTCATTTTGCATGATTATTCTGCCTAGGATAGATGAGGGGGGGGGGGGGGGAATAACACACTTAACTTTCTTCCCTCAACTTTAGACATTTTATAATCAAACAAATATTTTAGTCCAATTATTACAGAAAGGAAATCTCTCATTGTTCAAGAACAAACAAAAGGTCGACAACTTTTGCAGCGGTAGAAAATGAACACTAGCTTGCAACAGGCTGATGCCTTTTTGAAACTGAGCTTTAACGTTATTTACGTTGAAAGCGCAATGAATCAAGTCTCGCGACCACAGTATTAGGCAGCATTATTATTACCTAACTTATCTAGCAAGCTTACATTCTGTATCTCAACTATCGTTTTCAACGTTTTATGTGTGGGGAAAACTATAGTATATGCTGTTCATGCTTTAGGACGTTGTCTAACTGAAGTCCCAAGTAGGCTAGGCTATGGGAAAGCCGAAAGAATGAAGCTATATAAAACCGAGCAGTGACGCCGTCAATCAGATTAAAATGCGAACAGCCAGTGGTACTTCAACGTTCGCTAACATTAAACTTAACTAACAGCTAACAGCTGGTTAACAAACGGTTCAAATGATAAGTTCGTGAACATACCGTGTGAATCGCTTAGTTCATTTTGTTGTACACTTCTTGTAAATTGCCTTCCATTTCTTTGGTGTAGCCCGCTTCAAAGCTTTCAAACGCGACAGTAGCGGATGTTCCGCCATTTCCGGCTCCCATTCATGTGAACGTGCACGTGAAACTACGTGCGCTTTCAGGTGAAGGGGAGCCGATATCTGCGACGGGTTCGAAAAACGGCGCAACACCGGCATTTAAAGAAACAAACAGAAACAAAATCACACCTTAATGCAAAAGTAATGTTTATTACAAGCAGCTCTAAATACATTCTAAGAATAGAAAGAGATACAATTAATTCATACAATTAAGACATTTTGAATATTGCTTGCCTCTTTAGATTGATTTGATATTTGATTTAACAAAATAATTTGTATATAGCTGGCTGTGATAATCCTGATATCATGTTTGTATAGTGCATGTCTGGGTATAATATTTGTGTAGTGTGTGTGTAATGCGTGTGTGTAACATGTTTGTGTAATGCGTGTGTGTGTGTGTTTATAACATGCGTGTATGGGTGTTTATAACATGTGTGTGAATGTTTATAATGTGTGTGTGTTTATAACATGCGTGTGTGTATATTTATAACGTGTGTGTGTGTTTATAACATGCGTGTGTGTATGTTTATAACGTGTGTGTGTGTTTATAACATGCGCGTGTGTGTATGTTTATAACGTGTGTGTGTGTTTATAACATGCGTGTGTGTATATTTATAACGTGTGTGTGTGTGTTTATAACATGCGTGTGTGTGTGTTTATAACGTGTGTGTGTGTTTTAGCTCACAGTCAGACGCTGCAGTCCTTGTTGTCCCCGGAGATCTTGCCCCATGAGGAGGACATGGTGGTGGCCCTGCACTCCTCCTTCCGGCTGACCTGCAGGGGGGAGGCAGAGGTGGTGTGGGAAACCCCCCTCCTGCAGGACCCCGCCCTGTGGGAGGGGACAGTGGAGGACAACAGCGGCCTGTTCGTCACGCCTGTCACCGTGGAGAACGCCACAGCCGCCCACACCGGCTTCTACACCTGTTACTATGCCAACGGGAACATGACGGAGCAGGACCTGGAGGAGAGCTCCATCTACATCTATGTACCAGGTACCTGTGTGTGTGTGTGTGTGTCTGTGAGTGTGTGAGTGTGAGCTTGTTTGTGTGTGTGTGTGTCTGAGTGTGTGAGTGTGAGTGTGTGTGTGCGTGTGTATGTGTGTGTGAGTGTGAGTGTGAGTGTGTGAGCTTGTTTGTGTGTGTGTGTGTGTGAGTGTGTGTGTGTGTGCGTGTGTATGTGTGCGTGCGTGTACAGTCTCAGAAAGTAAACTATGCTCTTTACATGGTTACTGTGAAGAGCCATTTAACATGAGGCCCCTCCCCCACCCCCCAGACCCCAATGTTCCATTTGTCCCTTCAATGGTTCCGTTTGCCAACCACGTTCTGACCAATCACGAGGAGGTGGAGATCCAGTGCCGCGTCACAGACCCCAGTGCCAACGTGACCCTGATCAACGCTGACACGCAGAGACCCGTGCCCTGCCAGTATGACAGCAAGCGCGGAGCCATCGGCCTCTTCCCCTCCGGCACCTACGTCTGCAGGGCTTCCATCAACGGGCAGGAGCACCTGAGCGAGGAGTACATTGTCCACGGCTGGACAGGTGAGACTGCAGGGGCAGGTGAGGGGGTGGTCCTCTCTTCTCCCTGAGAGTCTGCTCTTACATTTAACTTCCTGCTCTTATCTTTAACTTCCTGTTTTTACCTTTAACTTCCTGCCCTTACTTTGAACTTCCTGCTCTTACATTTAACTTCTTGCTCTTACATATAACTTCCTGCTTTTACATATAACTTCCTGCTCTTACATATAACTTCTTGCTCTTACACTGAACTTCTTGCTCTCATATTTCACTTCCTGTCCACCCTGTCCTCAGGAGGCTCGTCGGGGCTGCAGGTGGACCTCCAAGCCCCCAGGGCGGCGCTGTTAGTAGGGGAGAGTCTGGTGGTGACGTGTGTGGCACATGGCAGTGAGATGCTGGAGGACCACTGGAAGTACCCAGGAAAGATGGTGAGGTCCCTGTAAACAGTCAGGTTGCTACTGGATCCTCTGGACACAGGGTGTGAAGAGTGAGGCTGTTCTGCACTCGTGACCTCTTCAGAATCTGCTCAGTCAGCCCCCATAAGCACAGCTTTACATGGACTCTACAAGCCCCATACTTATACTTATACATTATTACATGGAATATATATTTGTGTGTATGAATTATGAGCATTGTATAAATGTGTGTACACAGCATGAAGTACACAGATGTGTGTAAATGGTATATTGTGTGCAGTTGTGTGTGTGTGTAAATGGTATATTGCGTGCAGTTGTGTGTGTGTGTAAATGGTATATTGTGTGCAGTTGTGTGTAAATAGTGTAAGCTGTAAAGATGTGGATGTTTATGGTGCAGTTGTGTGTAAGTAGTTCATGCTGTAAAGATGTGGGTGTTTATGGTGCAGTTGTGTGTAAGTAGTGTGTGTTGTAAAGATGTGGGTGTTTATGGTGCAGTGGTGTGTAAGTAGTGTGTGTTGTAAAGATGTGGGTGTTTATGTTGTAGTTGTGTGTAAACACTGTGTTGCTGTGGCGATGGCACAGGCCCAGCGAGGAGTGAAGACTGTGCGGGAGAATAAGAAGGAGCAGGAGATCCGCTACACGCTCACCATCCCACAGGCCTCCACGAAGGACAGCGGCCTGTACGCCTGCTCCATCAATGACATCATGAGCAGTGACAGCCTGACCAGGGAGATGACCATCACTGTGTATGGTGAGTCCTGCCCATGACTCCGCCCCCTGTCCCAGCCCTGCCCACAACCCCGCCCCCTGCCCTAAAACGCTCATGATCATGTGTGACTCCCCCCCAGCGGTACAACGCTCATACTCATGTCTGACTCCCCCCCAGCGGTACAACGCTCATACTCATGTGTGACTCCCCCCCCCCAGCTGTACAACGCTCATACTCATGTGTGACTCCCCCCCCAGCGGTACAACGCTCATACTCATGTCTGACTCCCCCCCCCAGCTGTACAACGCTCATACTCATGTGTGACTCGCCCCCCCCCCCCAGCGGTACAACGCTCATACTCATGTCTGACTCCCCCCCCCCAGCGGTACAACGCTCATACTCATGTGTGACTCCCCCCCCAGCGGTACAACGCTCATACTCATGTCTGACTCCCCCCCCCCCCCCAGCTGTACAACGCTCATACTCATGTGTGACTGCCCCCCCCCCCCCCCCCCCCAGCTGTACAACGCTCATACTCATGTCTGACTCCCCCCCCCAGCTGTAGAACACTCATACTCATGTCTGACCCCCCCCCCCCCAGCTGTACAACGCTCATACTCATGTCTGACTCCCCCCCCCAGCCCGGCCGTTCGTCTCCTTGGACCCCCTGTTCGTATGCTCACAGTTTGCCGAGCTCGACGAGGTCAAGGAGTTCACCGTCATGGTCGACGCTTTCCCCGCCCCCCAGGTCACCTGGTTAAAGGACGGGGCTGCACTCAGTGACATCAGCGCTGAGATCACCAGCAGCCTCCAGCCAATCACTGAAGCAAGGTCAGCTGCTCCGCCTATTCAACACTGACGGGTCTCACGTCCATGAATGAATAGTTTCAGTGGTTTCTGGTGATTTCAAGTGAACTGGGTTTACAGGCATCACTGTGAGGTTCTGGGTGAGTTCTTGCTGAAATTGGGTGATTTGGTCTGCAGATACCATGGTGGGGTATTGGGTGAGTTCTTGCTGAATTTAGGTGATTTAGTCTGCAGGTACCGTAGTGGGGTATTGGGTGAGTTCTTGCTGAATTTGGGTGATTTGTTCTGCAGGTACCATGGTGGGGTATTAGGTGAGTTCTTGCTGAATTTAGGTGATTTAGTCTGCAGGTACCGTAGTGGGGTATTGGGTGAGTTCTTGCTGAATTTGGGTGATTTTGTCTGCAGGTACCATGGTGGGGTATTGGATGAGTTCTTGCTGAATTTGGGTGATTCGGTTTGCAGGTATCGTAGCATTCTCAGATTGATTCGAGCCAAAGAAGAGGACAGTGGCAACTACACCATCCGAGTGGATAACGGGAACCAATCACAGAGTTTCAACTTCACTCTGCAAGTAAAAGGTGAGGCAGTGTATGCATGTATGTGCCATCTGTGTGTGTGTGTGTGTGTGTGTGTGTGTAGTTCTACAGTGGTAGAGTTGACCTGTTTTTCTGTGTGTGTGTGTGTATTTCTGCAGTGGTAGAGTTTACCTGTTTTCTGTGTGTGTGTAGTTCCCGTGGCGATCGTGGATCTGATGGATTTGCATCATGGCTCGGCCACCGGACAGTCGGTGGTCTGTATCGCAAGGGGCCTGCCCACCCCAGAGGTAGAGTGGTTCACCTGCAGCAACATCAAACAGTGAGTACTGTCATATACACACACACTTTCGCTCTCTCTCTCACACTTACACACTTACATTAGCACACACACAAGCACTGAATGACATGAGTTTTACTGCCTCCCCAGGTGTGCTAATGACTCCTCCCAGTGGATCCCCCTACCTGTAAACTCCAGTGACATCACAGTGGAGACGCACATCAATGAGGACAACAACCTGGAGAGCCAGGTGTTCTTCGCCAAGCTGGACTCCACGCTATCCGTGCGCTGCCTGGCCCGGAATGAGCTGGCGGCAGTCAGCAGGGAGGTCAAGCTGGTGTCAAATGGTGAGTGCTGAGGGATTATGGGTAATAGTACTGTGGGATTATGGGTAATGGTGCTCTGGGATTGTGGGTAATGGTGCTGTGGGATTAGGGGTAATGGTGCTGTGGGATTATGGGTAATGGTTCTGTGGGATTATGGGTAATTGTACTGTGGGATTAGGAGTAATAGTGCTGTGGGATTATAGGGAATAGTGCTGTGGGATTATGGGTAATGGTGCTCTGGGATTATGAGTAATAGTGCTGTGGGATTTTGGGTAATGGTGCTGTGGGATTATGAGGAATAGTGCTGTGGGGTTATGGATATGGTGCTGAAGGGTTATGGGCAATGATGTGGAGGAGTTTTGGGTAATGATGCTGTGAAGATATGGGTAATGGTACTGCAGAATTAAAGGTAATGTTGCTGAAGGGTTATGGGTAATGGTGCTAAGTGGTTATGGGTAATGGTGCAGAGGAGTTATGGGTAATGGTGCTGAAGCGTTATGGGTAATGGTGGTATGGGATTATGGGTAATGGTTCTGGGGGTTATGGGTAATGGTGCAGAGGAGTTATAGGTAATGGTGCTGAAGAGTAATGGGTAATGCTCCTGAGTGGTTATGGATAATGGTGGTGAGTGATTACAGATAGTCACAGCTGACAGATGAAATCTGTGCACATCATTGCAATAGACAAGATGACTATGGTTTGTGTTGAGACTGTGTTTATGTTCAGGCTGTGTTTGTGTTGAGACTGTGTTGAGACTGTGTTTGTGTTCATACTGTGTTCAGTCTGTGTTGGCATTCAGACTATATACCTGTTCAGGCTGTGTTCAGACTTTGTTTTGTTCAGACTGTGTTCAGACTGTGTTTTGTTCAGACTGTGTTCAGATTGTGTTTGCATTCAGACTGTGTTTTGTTCAGACTGTGTTCAGACTGTGTTTTGTTCAGGCTGTGTTTGTGTTCAGACTGTGTTCAGGCTGTGTTTGTGTTCAGGCTATGTTCAGGCTGTGTTTTGTTCAGACTGTGTTTGTGTTTAGGCTGTGTTTTCTTCAGACTGTGTTCAGGCTGTGTTTGTGTGCAGACTGTGTTCAGACTGTGTTGTATTCATGTGGTTCTGGGTTTGTCCTGCTCAGCCTTGCAGTCGGAGTTGACCGTCGCAGCTGCAGTTCTGGTTCTACTAGTCATCGTCATCATCTCCCTCATCATCCTCGTCATTATCTGGAAGCAGGTACTGACTGCTGATCAGCCAATCACCTCCCATCACTCATTCACTCTGTACATCACTCATTCACTCTCCCCATCACTCGTTCACTCTGTACATCACTCATTCATTCTGCTCATCACTCATTCATGTTTGTATGATGTTTTGTAGAAGCCCCGGTATGAGATCCGATGGCGGGTGATTGAGTCCATCAGTCCGGATGGTCATGAATACATCTATGTGGACCCCATGCAGCTCCCTTACGACTCCCGCTGGGAGTTCCCCCGTGATGGACTGGTTCTGGGTGAGCCCCCCCCATACTCACATGCACATGCACACATACGCACGCACGCACACACACACACATACACACACGCACACACACGCACACACACACACACACACACACATACACACGCGCTCACTCACACACACATAACTCCTGTTATCCTGAGCTATGATAATGTGCTATCATGCGTAATGTGCTAATAACGTAATGCATTATCATGCTAATGTACTAAGAAGGTAATGTCCAATCGTGCTAATGTGCTAAGCACCTGATGTGCTATTGTGCTAATATGCTACGAAGGTAAAGTACCATCGTGGTAATATGCTGAGAACATAACGTGCCATCGTGCTAATGTGCCATGTGTCCCTCAGGTCGTGTTCTGGGCTCTGGTGCATTTGGGAAGGTGGTGGAGGGGACGGCGTATGGCCTCAGCCGCTCCCAGCCTGTCATGAAGGTCGCTGTGAAGATGCTGAAGCGTGAGTTTTCCCCTTTAAGGACTGACAGCGTGATGAGATGCTGAAGCCTGAGTTTTCCCCTTTAAGGACTGACAGCGTGATGAGATGCTGAAGCCTGAGTTTTCCCCTTTAAGGACTGACAGCGTGATGAGATGCTGAAGCCTGAGTTTTCCCCTTTAAGGACTGACAGCGTGATGAGATGCTGAAGCCTGAGTTTTCCCCTTTAAGGACTAACAGTGTGATAAGATGCTGAAGCCTAAGTTTTCCCCTTTAAGGACTTACAGCGTGATAAGATGCTGAAGCTTGCCCTCAATAACAGCTAACAGTTACTTCACTGTGTTGTCCATGTTGTTTTCACACGTTTGGAGAATTTTATTACCTAAAAATCTGTGGTGATGTTTATGTGATTGAAGGCAGAGATTATCTCAGATAAGTGTGTTATTCTCAGGTTAGCGTGTTATTCTCAGGTTAGCGTGTTATTCTCAGGTAAGTGTGTTATTTTCAGGTTAGTGTGTTATTCTCAGGTAAGCGTATTATTCTCAGGTAAGTGTGTTATTCTCAGGTTAGCGTGTTATTCTCAGGTAAGTGTGTTATTCTCAGGTTAGTGTGTTATTCTCAGGTAAGTGTGTTATTCTCAGGTTAGCATGTTATTGTCAGGTTAGCGTGTTATTCTCAGGTAAGTGTGTTATTTTCAGGTTAGCGTGTTATTCTCAGGTAAGTGTGTTATTCTCAGGTTAGCGTGTTATTCTCAGGTAAGTGTGTTATTCTCAGGCTAGCATGTTATTTTCAGGTTAGCGTGTTATTCTCAGGTAAGTGTGTTATTTTCAGGTTAGTGTGTTATTCTCAGGTAAGTGTGTTATTCTCAGGTTAGCATGTTATTCTCAGGTTAGCGTGTTATTCTTCGGTAAGCGCGTTATTGACTGAGGTGTGTCTCCCTTAGCGACGGCACGCTCCAGTGAGAAACAGGCCCTCATGTCTGAGCTGAAGATAATGACTCACCTGGGACCCCACCTGAACATCGTCAACCTGCTGGGCGCATGCACCAAGTCAGGTACGCACCTGCACACCTAAATCACTGCACCCCTCACCCATGTGCACACACTGCAAAACCAGTGCATCCTGAAATCACTGCAGCCTTATCTGATGATGTCATCTTCTATCTCGTTGCTCTGCAGGGCCGATCTACATCATCACAGAGTACTGTCTCCATGGCGACCTGGTGAACTACCTGCACAAGAACAGGGAGAGCTTCCTGAGCCGACACCCAGAGAAAGCCAAGAAAGACCTGGACATCTTCGGCCTGGACCCTGCAGACCAGAGCAGCCGCAGGTCTGCACACATCTACCTGCACGCACCTGCAGCCTGACACACCTACAACCTGACACACCTGCAGTCTGACACACCTGCAGCCTGACACACCTGTAGCCTGACACACCTGCAGCCTTACACACCTAACTGCACACACACACACACACATATACACACTCGTAGACACACACACATATACCTTGTACACACCCAGAAACACACAAACATACACACACACACTCACTCACACACACCCACACACTCACTCACACACACACACACACTCACTCACACACACACACACACACACACACACACACACACACTCACTCACTCACACACGCACACACACCCACACACTCGCTCACACACACACACACACACACACACTCACTCACACACACGCACACACACACTCACTCACACACAAACATACACACACACACACACACACACACACACTCGCTCACACACACACACACACACACTCACTCACACACACACACACTCACTCACACACACGCACACACACACTCACTCACACACACACACACACACACTCTCCCTGCATAGCTCCTTGTCTCGGGCCTCTATGGGGTTTAATTGGATCAGGGGCTGATGTGTTGGAGACTGTGGTCTCAGCTTTCTCTCTGATTTGATCACACTGTTCTTCCTGTTAATTGAAGGCAGTCTGTTTTGGGAAATAGGAGCAGGACACATAAAACTGTTTCCTCATCCTGCATAATGACTACATTATTCATAAATCAATCCCCATCCTGCATAATGGCTGCATTATTCATAAATCAATCCCCCAAACAACACTGCACCTTCAGATAATGCATTCAGAGAGTGAACTCCTTCTGTGTGTGCGAGTGTGTGTGTGCGTGTATGTGTGTGTGTCTGCACAAGTGTGCGTGTGTTTTTGTTTGGTTGTGCAAGTGTATTTATGTGTGTGTCGTTTGAGAGTAAGAGTCAGTGTGTAAGCTCTGTGTTTCTGTGTGTGTGCAGCTATGTGATCCTGTCGTTTGAGAGTAAGGGCGATTACATGGACATGAAGCAGGCCGATGCCACACAGTACGTCCCCATGCTGGAGATGAGTGATGCTTCAAAGTACTCCCATGTGCATGACCTCAACTACGACCGGCCCCCCTCCCACAAGAACAAGACACTCAGCGGTAAGCCCCTCCCACAGGAACAAAGCCCTGAGCACTAAACCCCTCCCACAAAAACAAATCCCTGAGCAGTAAGCCCCTCCCACAAAAACAAAGCCCTGAGAAGTAAGCCCCTCCCACAAGAACAAGACCCTGAGCGGTAAGCCCCTCCCACAAGAACAAGACACTCAGCGGTAAGCCCCTCCCACAGGAACAAAGCCCTGAGAAGTAAGCCCCTCCCACAAGAACAGAGCCCTGAGCAGTAAGCCCCTCCCACAAGAACAGAGCCCTGAGCAGTAAGCTCCTCCCACAAGAACAAAGCCCTGAGCAGAAAGCCCCTCCCACAAGAACAAAGCCCTGAGCGGTAAGCCCCTCCCACAAACACACTGCTGAACACTCCTGTGAGTGTCACTGCTGCCAGTCCTTTAGCTGCCGCCACACTGACGCACCATATGCCCCACAGGGAGCGAGGGGCGTGGCCTGCTGTCGGATGATGTCACAGAGGGGCTGAGCACCATGGACCTGCTCAGCTTCACCTTCCAGGTGGCGCGTGGGATGGACTTCCTGGCCTCCAAAAACGTGAGTCAGCCTAACCCTAACCCTGCAAAAACGTGAGTCAGCCTAACCCTAACCCTAACCCTGCAAAAACGTGAGTCAGCCTAATCCTAACCCTAACCCTGCAGTTTCACCGCCTTCTCTTCACACTCTTCATTCATTTGCACACTTTAGTTAACATGTAATGCAGTAGGATTGGAGCTTTCAGCTGCACAGCCACGGACAGAGCCTCCCTCTATGCTCTTCATCCTGAAACAACTTCTCAGTTACAGCTTCCATCCTGATTTCCTCCATCTCAGTTACAGCTTCCATCCTGATTTCCTCCATCTCAGTTACAGCTTCCATCCTGATTTCCTCCATCTCAGTTACAGTTTCCTGTCCTGATTTCCTCCATCTCAGTTACAGTTTCCCATCCTGATTTCCTCCATCTCAGTTACAGTTTCTTGTTCTGATTTCCTCCATCTCAGTTACAGTTTCCTGTTCTGATTTCCTCCATCTCAGTTATAGTTTCCATCCTGATTTCCTCCATCTCAGTTACAGTTTCCCATCCTGATTTCCTCCATCTCAGTTACAGTTTCCTGTTCTGATTTCCTCCATCTCAGTTACAGTTTCCCATCCTGATTTCCTCCATCTCAGTTACAGTTTCCTGTTCTGATTTCCTCCATCTCAGTTACAGTTTCCCATCCTGATTTCCTCCATCTCAGTTACAGTTTCCTGTTCTGATTTCCTCCATCTCAGTTACAGTTTCCCATCCTGATTTCCTCCATCTCAGTTACAGTTTCCTGTTCTGATTTCCTCCATCTCAGTTACAGTTTCCCATCCTGATTTCCTCCATCTCAGTTACAGTTTCCTGTTCTGATTTCCTCCATCTCAGTTACAGTTTCCCATCCTGATTTCCTCCATCTCAGTTACAGTTTCCTGTTCTGATTTCCTCCATCTCAGTTACAGTTTCCTGTTCTGATTTCCTCCATCTCAGTTACAGTTTCCTGTTCTGATTTCCTCCATCTCAGTTACAGTTTCCCATCCTGATTTCCTCCATCTCAGTTACAGTTTCCTCTTCTGATTTCCTCCATCTCAGTTACAGTTTCCATCCTGATTTCCTCCATTTAAAGGACATGCAGGTTTGGCTGCCAGGCTTGTCCTGCAAACTGGGTTTCAGTGTTTTTGCTGTGAAAACCTAAAATTATGGCTTCAGAACTCACAGCACAGGGAGAAAAGAAAAATCTGGGATAAGAACAGGTTCCAAAAAAGAAAGAACAAATGTACCATAACAGCAGTACATAAGTACATTAGATAATTATGTTAGTTGATATCAAGCTTGAGATATCATTGTATGATTGTCTTCAGCTTCTCAGAATGTGTTGGATTGGTCACATTGTGAAATTCTTTAGTCTTCCCCAACCACAATATATGCAAGTGGAAAAACTACTAACACCACAATGCATCCGTCTGTGTTTCACAGCCATGTGACCTTAAAGATATATTTCATGACAAACCCATAAAGCTTAATTTTTTAATTACCCTAAATGTGTGTGAAGTGTTTTGAGAGAATGAAATTGGAACTGTGGTTTTACTGTTTTTAATTTTTGGCAGAAACCGTGCATGCTTTGCTTGGGACTGTGTGTCTGCAGTGTGAGTTACAGGGCATAAAGCATTGATAAAGACTGTAATAATGAAGAGATGAAGTGTGGGAGCTGTGGTATGACTGGAATAGCCCTGGGGGTGTCAGGACTGTGGGCTTTCACCCACATTAATGTTGGCAGCCTCACAACTCTCTGTTTTAAGGGGAGAAATAACAGGCCAGACATCCAAGGCCGGGGTCATGTGACACCCTAGATCAGGGGTTGTGAGATAAGAGGGTGTGTGGGGGTGTCTGTAATGTGGGGGGTGTCTGTAATTACACAGCCAGTTCAGTCTGTCGCCCCGCTGTCTGTGCACAAAGCTTTCTCTGTCACATTTCAGCCCTATGCCTGATTTCCCCCCTTTCTCTCTACTCTGTCTGCAGTGTGTGCATCGGGATTTAGCTGCCAGGAACGTGCTGCTGTCCCATGGAAAGATCGTCAAAATCTGCGACTTCGGCCTTGCACGGGACATCATGCATGACAACAACTATGTCTCTAAAGGCAGTGTAAGTTTGTACCCAGATGCAAAACGCTCTATTCAAGATTACCCCCTGTGTCCTGTGTGAGATTACCCCCGGTGTTCTGTGTGAGATTACCCCGTGTCCTGTGTGAGATTACCCCCCGTGTCCTGTGTGAGATTACCCCCCGTGTCCTGTGTGAGATTACCCCCCGTGTCCTGTGTGAGATTACCCCCTGTGTTCTGTGTGAGATTACCCCGTGTCCTGTGTGAGATTACCCCCCGTGTCCTGTGTGAGATTACCCCCCGTGTCCTGTGTGAGATTACCCCCTGTGTTCTGTGTGAGATTACCCCCTGTGTTCTGTGTGAGATTACCCCCGGTGTGTTTTGAGTGATTATACTGTCTGTGAGTGATTGTCATGTATTTGAGTGATTATTCTCTGTGAATGATTATCCTGTGCGCTCTTGCTGCAGACCTTCCTGCCTGTGAAGTGGATGGCACCAGAGAGCATCTTTGATAACCTGTACACCTCCCTGAGCGATGTCTGGTCCTATGGAATCCTGCTGTGGGAGATCTTCTCACTTGGTGTGTAAATATTGTTAATTGCAGCCTGTAACATCAGCTTCTGCTGCTACCACCACTTCCTATCAGAACTCCCTGCTCTGCTCAGTGTGTGATCTCTGTCCTTGCCTGTGCTCAGTGTGTGATCTCTGTGCTTGCGTGTGCTCAGTGTGTGATCTCTGTGCTTCTGCTCAGTGTGTGATCTCTGTGGTTGCTTGTGCTGTGTGATCTCTGTGCTTACCTGTGCTCAGTGTGTGATCTCTGTGCTTGCCTGTGCTCAGTGTGTGATCTCTGTGCTTCTGCTCAGTGTGCGATCTCTGTGCTTGCCTGTGCTCAGTGTGTGATCTCTTGCTTGCCTGTGCTCAGTGTGTGATCTCTGTGCTTGCCTGTGCTCAGTGTATGAACTTTGTGCTTCTGCTCAGTGTGTGATCTTTGTGCTTGCCTGTGCTTAGTGTGTGATCTCTGTGCTTGCCTGTGCTCAGTGTGTGATCTCTGTGCTTCTGTTCAGTGTGTGATCTGTGTGCTTGCTGTTGAAGGTGGAACTCCATACCCAGGAATGGTGGTGGACTCCAGCTTCTACAACAAGATTAAGAGCGGCTATAGGATGGCCAGACCAGAACACGCTACCAGTGACGTGTGAGTTCCCCCAGCCCAGTACATTACACACACACGCACACACACACAGCCACACACAGCCACACACACACACACACACAGCCACACACACACACACACACACACACACTCACACAAATACGCACATACACATACACACACACACACGCACACACACACACTCACACACACGCACACACACAGCCATTCAGGAAGTTCATTCAGAATGCTTCTGCTCACCTCACACACATACACACAGGCACACACACACATTCACACATACATACACACACACACACACAGCCACACACACTCATTCAGAAAGCTCATTCAGGATGCTGCCTTTCACTTGTTGTTGACAGTGTGGTCTCTAATTGGCTGCCTTGTTGACAGTGTGGTCTGTGATTGGCTGCCCTGCTAACAGTGTGGTCTGTGATTGGCTGCAGGTATGAGGTGATGATGCGGTGCTGGAACAGCGAGCCAGAGAAGAGGCCGTCCTTCCACAGTCTGAGTGAAACTGTGGCCTCTCTTCTGCCCTCTGAGTACAGAAAGGTGTGTGACCCCGACCTCTGATAGTCCCTCTATGACCCCTATTCTTTGACCTCTGACCTGTCCCTGAAGCACTGCATTTGCTGTTCTCAGTACAATATGTACAGCCAACATGTTCAGCTAAATGTTTTCGTTTTCCACCACATTGGGCTTCATTCCTTGTGAATGTGCCAGAACTCATTACATGTTCCAGTGCCTGTGTGTGTGTGTGTGTGTGTGTGTGTGTGTGCGCGTGTGTGTTTGTGTGTGTGTGTTCCAGTGCCTGTGTGTGTGTGTGTGTGTGTGTGTGTGCATGTGTGTGTCTATGTGTGTGTGTAAGTGTGTGTATGAGTGCCAGTGTGTGTGCAGAATAGCATTCTAACCTGTTTTTGTGTGTCTGTGTGTGTGTCTGTCTGTATGTCTGTCTGTGTGACTCAGAGCTATGAGCGGGTAAACCAGGACTTCCTGAAGAGTGACCACCCAGCAGTGACGCGCGTGCGCGTGGAGGATGATGCGTACATCGGCATCGCGTATAAGAACCAGGGCAAGGCCAAGGAGCGCGAGAGTGGGTTGGACGAGCAGCGGCTCAGCTCCGACAGCGGCTACATCATCCCTCTGCCTGACCTGGACCCCCTGGCCGAGGACCTGCACGGCAAGAGGAACCGCCACAGGTAGTGCCCCGCCCACTACACCATGCCCCGCCCACTATACTATGCCCCGCCCACTATACCTGCTGTGTGCCAGTGAGTGCGTGTGCCAGTGAGTGTACGTGTATGTGTGTGTGAGTGTGTGTGTGCTCTGTGTGTGAGTGTGAACTGTGAGTTTGAGTGTGTGTGTGCCAGTGACTGTGTGTGTGCTCTGTGTGTGTGTGTGAGTGTGTGAGTGTGTGCCAGTGACTGTGTGTGTGTGTGTGAGTGTGTGCCAGTGACTGTGTGTGTGTGTGTGAGTGAGTGTGTGCCAGTGACTGTGTGTGTGTGTGTGTGTGTGTGTGTGCCAGTGACTGTGTGTGTGTGTGTGAGTGTGTGCCAGTGACTGTGTGTGTGTGTGTGAGTGTGTGCCAGTGACTGTGTGTGTGTGAGTGAGTGTGTGACAGTGACTGTGTGTGTGTGTGAGTGTGTGAGTGTGTGCCAGTGACTGTGTGTGTGTGAGTGAGTGTGTGACAGTGACTGTGTGTGTGTGTGTGAGTGTGTGCCAGTGACTGTGTGTGTGTGAGTGAGTGTGTGACAGTGACTGTGTGTGTGTGTGTGAGTGTGTGAGTGTGTGCCAGTGACTGTGTGTGTGTGAGTGAGTGTGTGACAGTGACTGTGTGTGTGTGTGAGTGTGTGACAGTGACTGTGTGTGTGTGTGTGAGTGTGTGCCAGTGACTGTGTGTGTGTGTGAGTGAGTGTGTGACAGTGACTGTGTGTGTGTGTGTGTGTGAGTGAGTGTGTGACAGTGACTGTGTGTGTCTCTGCAGCTCTCAGACGTCGGAGGAGAGTGCGATAGAGACGGGCTCCAGCAGCTCCACCCTGCTGCGCCGAGAGGCCGAGACTCTGGAGGACATCCAGGTCCTGGACCAGCTGGATGGGGAAGACCTGGTGGAGGACAGCTTCCTGTAGGAGAGAGAGAGAGTGAGAGACCCCACCCCCACCTACCCCCTCAGACCTTACCCCCCACCCCCCGCCTCAGACCCCACCCCCACCTACCCCCTCAGACCTTACCCCCCACCCCCTTCCTCAGACCCCGCCCCCACCGGACCTCACCACTCCCCACAGTGTAACCACTCCCCCTGAGGCCACACCCCCTTCCCCAGACCCCGCCCCCACCGGACCTCACCACTCCCCCCAGTGTAACCACTCACCCTGAGGCCCAAGCCCCACCCACTCTGCAGCAGTACAGGACAGCTCTCCCTGGTTTTGGGGGGTGGGTCTTGTAGGACACATTTTTGGGAGGGGCTCGTGCACATAAGGAGAGAGGGGGGTTTGGGGCACTCCTCATTAACCCTCCCCAGGGCATTCTGAGTCTGTAACACGAGCAAGGCCATCTAGAGTGGAAAACAATCAACCAGAGCGATCTGCGGTGGAAAAACAACCAATGAGAGCAACCTGCAATGGAAAAACAACCAATGAGAGCAATCTGCAGTGGAAAAACAACACACAGTCCGGCTTCTTATTGCAGAGACTCTGAACCGCTGAAGTTACCTGCCGCAGGTGCACAGGTACGAGGCCTGCCCTACCACGGCCCAAATACCCCCTACAGGGCTGTTGTCATGGAGACACTTGTAACAATGCGACCTCAACCCCCCAAATCCAACGTACACACGAAATCTTCTACATTCCTGTCTGCTGTCGGTTCGACACAAAGCAATACTTAGATAAAGCACAAAAACATTGGTCATTTCTTTATCCATATATATATATATATATATATATATATATATATATATATATGAGTAATTATGTGTTGTTAACAGCTAAATAAGTCCAATGGTTAAATTTATTTTTTTACTTTTTTGTTCTTATATAAATGTGTAATATTTGTGAATATTTGAGAGTTGGGTGATTTTTGGGTTTGATGAAGACCCGAGCTGTTCTGTGTGTGGTCTCTGGGGTGCCTCGTGCATCTCCGTAACTTTTTAAACCAAATAGTCTTACTGGAAGCTTCTGTGTGATGCTGTCAGAGAAAAGCTGTTTAGTAGCAGCAGCAATCCAGGTGGGCCTTCCCTCCCCACCCCTTTCTGCAGGTGTGCTATACCTGTCTAAACCGCCAGTATGTTATGTTAAAGGAGATTTTCAGATAAAGATCAATATTATCAATTATAAATTTAGAAAATATATTTTATATGCAGCGTTTTCATGCCCAGAGCCCCACTGCAGGCTGTTGGGATTAGCAGAAACAAATGTGTAAAGAAACGTCTGCTGTTCTCATTTTAATGCAATATATGAACATTTTAATATCCTTCTAAAATTTATACCCACAGACATGACCATCAGCACATGCTGAAGTACAAACCTGCAGAGCCAAAAATAAAGATCTGATACCAAATCAATAACGCAACATTACCTGAAGACAATCAAAGCAGCAATGTGTGGACCTGTTGCCACAGATGTTCTATTAAGATCCAGATGATAAGCTCCTGTGCTCCTCACTCCCCCTGCATGTGCCCATCGTTGGAGGCTCCAGGGGGGTTCTGGTTAGTAAGGTAATGTGGTGGTTCTTTTTGTGTTGCTGTGATAACCTGCAACCACACCCCATATATTAATATTCATATTGAGCCAGCAAATCACAGAGAAGTCTGAGCTTCCACAGTGGCAGAGCTTCTGTTAATGACATGCAGCTCAGCATCTGTTCTAAAGCCATGGCCATTGGTCAGGTCCAGTCAGCTGACACCAGTCACATGTCTGCGCACTCCTGTGATTGGGTCAGGAGTTAAGCCTGCACACACTGTGACCAAGGTGAAGTTCTCCTCTTAAATCCAAAATAAACTGAGCGGGCGTTGGAAAAGCAGACAGAACCGGGCCCAGCAGGCTCCTGGTCGTTTCACAGAAATGCTGGCTGTGAGCTGCGTGTTCATGGACGAACCCAAATATGAGAAGATTTTTTAATCTGAAAGACTTTAGTGAAATGTGAGGTGATGTTATACATCACTGTTTATAGAGATTAATGTATCCTGTAGTTAGTAGTGTTGCTGTTTCACTGCCAGTCCCTTCCTCTGTGGTGACGTGTCCTCACCCTCTACAGTGTCCAGCTGTTGCACTTTGTACTGCCATTCCTTCTGTCCCTGATGAGGACAATTCCTTTCGTTTTTTTGTTTGTTTTTTTGAAGGAAGGGTTTCTTGCTGTTTGGAATTTCTTCCATGGTAACAGTTTTGTAGACATGGGGAAGCCAAATTTCATTTCAGAGGTACATTATTTGCATCTATAGATATTTTACCCAGTTACAGATGTTATCATTTATGTTTTATATGCATTGTGTACATTCAGATGATCTATATTTCAATAAATGATTTAATAAATGTGATTTTTGGTTTTTGGGTGTGTTTCTTCCACAATTAGCACAACAGCAGATGCCCACGGGGCACCAGCTGTTCTCTGTGTGGGGCCTGTAATTAAAGTTGATTATCACATTGAGGATGTAGTCAGTTGTAAAGACTTGTTTCAAAGAGGTAAGCAGATGGGCACATAATAATGAAATTCATGGGGCTTTTATTGGGGAGGGTGTATGAAGACATGGCAGCAATGTCCACTCTTTCATTATTAGCTTTACTGTAGTTGTGGGCCAAAAAAAACAAATTTAATCCATCATATGAGTAAGAAAGAGCGAATCAGGAGCGACGCCCTCCGTCATGTGGGTAAGAAACAGCAAATCAGGAGCGACACCCTCCATCATGTAGGTAAGAAAGAGCGAATCAGGAGCAACGCCCTCCATCATGTGGGTAAGAAAGAGCGAATCAGGAGCAACGCCCTCTGTCATGTGGGTAAGAAAGAGCGAATCAGGAGCGACACCCTCCATCATGTGGGTAAGAAAGAGCGAATCAGGAGCAACGCCCTCTGTCATGTGGGTAAGAAAGAGCGAATCAGGAGCGACGCCCTCCATCATGTGGGTAAGAAATAGCGAATCAGGAGCGACGTTCTCCATCATGTGAGTAAGAGAGCGAATCAGGAGCGACGCCCTCTGTCATGTGGGTAAGAAAGGGCGAATCAGGAGCGACGCCCTCCATCATGTGAGTAAGAAAGAGCGACTCAGGAGCGACGCCCTCTGTCATGTGGGTAAGAAAGAGCGAATCAGGAGCGACGCCCTCCATCATGTGAGTAAGAGAGCGAATCAGGAGCGATGCCCTCCGTCATGTGGGTAAGAAAGAGTGAATCAGGAGCGACGGTCTCCATCATGTGAGTAAGAGAGTGAATCAGGAGCGACGCCCTCCATCATGTGGGTAAGAAATAGCGAATCAGGAGCGACGGTCTCCATCATGTGAGTAAGAGAGCGAATCAGGAGCGACGCCCTCCATCATATGAGTAAGAGAGCGAATCAGGAGCGATGCCCTCCGTCATGTGGGTAAGAAATAGCGAATCAGGAGTGGCGCTCTGTTTCCCGAGGAGCGGCGAGCAACTTCTGAGCGGCGTGGGGAAGCGGACGTGGAGCAGGAGCACAGACTTTCACATCACTGAACTACGCTCACATACTCTGAACTAATACAGGCTACAGGTCACAGGCTTCTTAAACACGTTATGTACTCCATGCTTATGTCAGAGCAGTGGTTCTCAACCCTGCTCCTGGCTTTCACTAAAAAAGCACTGCATCCAACAGCTACTGAGCTGCTGAATAGTAGAGTCAGGTGTACCAGTAGGGTTGAAATGAAAGCCCACAGGACAGTAGATCTCCAGGAACAGGGTTGGGAGCCACTGTGTTAGAGGATAGAAACAGGCAGTATAGGGTATGCTTGCTGGTTGCTGTTTCCATAAGTGGCCACATGGGGGCAATATAGCACAACTGTTCACACCACGGAACACTGGAATCACGCTAAAACTGAACAGAAAAAAAAACATAAATGACAATACTGAAGCATGATGTAAATATCAGAAACATAATTACATTTGATGTCAGATTTTTTCTGTTTATCAGTCAGGATTATATTTTCCATTGTGACTCACAGATTGAATATATAGATAGATGTAGTACAAATGTCATGCTTGTGCCCGCAGTATGTGCAGGTTTAACTCCAGTCCTGAAAGCGGCCTGTGTCTGCAGGTTTAGCTGCAGAAGTTCCTATATAACTGCCCCAGTGAGCTGCAGAAGACCCAATATAACTGCCCCAGTGAGCTGCAGAAGGTCCTATATAACTGCCCCAGTGAGCTGCAGAAGGCCCTATGTAACTGCCCCAGTGAGCTGCAGTATGCCCTATATAACTGCTCCAGTGAGCTGCAGTATGCCCTATATAACTGCCCCAGTGAGCTGCAGTGTGCCCTGTATAACTGCCCCAGTGAGCTGCAGAAGGCCCTATATAACTGCCCCAGTGAGCTGCAGTATGCCCTATATAACTTCCCCAGTGAGCTGCAGAAGACCCTATATAACTGCCCCAGTGAGCTGCAGAAGACCCTATATTACTGCCCCAGTGAGCTGCAGAAGACCCTATATAACTGCCCCAGTGAGCTGCAGAAGACCCTATATTACTGCCCCAGTGAGCTGCAGAAGACCCTATATAACTGCTCCAGTGAGCTGCAGTATGCTCTATATAACTGCCCCAGTGAGCTGCAGAAGACCCTATATAACTGCCCCAGTGAGCTACAGAAGTCCCTATATTACTGCCCCAGTGAGCTGCAGAAGGCCCTATATAACTGCCCCAGTGAGCTGCAGAAGACCCTATATAACTGCCCCAGTGAGCTGCAGAAGACCCTATATAACTGCCCCAGTGAGCTGCAGTATGCCCTATATAACTGCCCCAGTGAGCTGCAGAAGACCCTATATAACTGCCCCAGTGAGCTGCAGTAGGTGCCATGTTAATGTAACCCTAACTCTAACAGGCTCTGCAGTTTTATAAGTGATCAGTTTTCTTGTTTATGAGCTTTACTGGCTGCTGGTCCTGTGAAAAAAAAGAAAAGAGTTTTATCTGTGGCAAGTTTGCATCAAACTGCCTGTTACTGGAGATGCAAATGAGAGAGAGAGAGAGAGAGAGAGAGAGAGAGAGAGAGAGAGAGACTTTAACTTTTGACTTTAAAATGCCCTTTATTTACATTGTATGAAACCTAGAGCATTGTGGAAAACTAGCTATTTACATATTCTACTGTGAGTCAACCAAACCAAAACCAAACCAACAAACAAAACATATAAATTACATAAACAGCTTCTAAAAAACCTCGCCATGAGTATATTAACTCAGAAGAGTGGAATATAAATAAACTGAGGTGCAGGTACTACAGGAATCATTGCAGTTTGGAATAAACAGTGCGTATGTAACTGAACAAGCTGAGAGCAGAGCACAATTATTCAGACAGTGAGCCCCATTTCTGTTTTGCCTACTTCACACAGTACCCCACTAAAAGCTCTCTCTTACTGAACCACTCTACAGGGCCCAGATTACTTTTCCTAAGCTTTATTTATTTTTGTGTGCTTACTGGATCCAGGATGTTGTAATTCTGTAATTGATCAGCGCTAAAGACAGACAACAGTTACCTGGACAACAGGAAACACCCCCTCCCCCCCCCCCCCCCCCCCCCCCCCCCACTTAATCTGAGCTGGTCAGTGTCCCAAGCAGGAGGGCTGGGGGGCCGGTGTGCAAAGCTGGGGGGGCGGTGTGCAGAGCTGGGGGAGGGGGGGCAGTGGGGGCAGGAGAGCTGGGGGGCTGGGGCGGGGGAGGAGCAGAGCTGGGGGGGGAGCACTGAGCACTTATCTCAGCCGCGTGGAAATGAGGGTGTTTGGGCAGAGGAGTTTGAGCGGGAAGATTAGCTGTGTGAACGGACAGCAGAGGCTGCTCAGGGGATCAACAGTGTTTCCAGCCAGGAGGTGTCTCTGATCCTTCTGCATTCAAAACAGAAGACTCAGGTACATAGGGCTCCTCCCATCATCCAGCATAAAGTCTCAGTGTCACTCTGTGTGTCTCAGCGTTTCTCTGTGTGTCCCAGTGTTGCTCTGAGTCTCAGTGTCGCTCTGTGAGTCTCAGTGTTGCTCTGAGTCTCAGTGTTGCTCTGAGTATCAGTGTTGCTCTGTGTGAGTCTCAGTGTTGCTCTGTGTGTCTCAGTGTTGCGCTGTGTGTCTCAGTGTCGCTCTGTGAGTCTCAGTGTTGCTCTGTGTGAGTCTCAGTGTTGCTCTGTGTGTCTCAGTGTTGCTCTGTGTGAGTCTCAGTGTTGCTCTGTGTGTCTCAGTGTCGCTCTGAGTCTCAGTGTTGCTCTGTGTGTCTCAGTGTTGCTCTGTGTGTCTCAGTGTCGCTCTGTGAGTCTCAGTGTTGCTCTGAGTATCAGTGTTGCTCTGTGTGAGTCTCAGTGTTGCTTTGTGTGTCTCAGTGTCGCTCTGTGTGTCTCAGTGTTTCTCTGTGTGAGTCTCAGTGTTGCTCTGAGTCTCAGTGTCGCTCTCTGAGTCTCAGTGTCGCTCTGTGTGTCTCAGTGTCGCTCTGTGTGTCTCAATGTCGCTCTGTGTGTCTCAGTGTTTCTCTGTGTGAGTCTCAGTGTCGCTCTGTGTGTCTCAGTATTTCTCTGTGTGAGTCTCAATGTCGCTCTGTGTGTCTCAGTGTTTCTCTGTGTGAGTCTTAGTGTCGCTCTGAGTCTCAGTGTCACTCCTTGAGTCTCAGTGTTGCTCTGTGTTGACACACACTCACATACATACACACACACACACACACACACACATTGCTTAGAGGAGAAATGATCTTATGACTGCTTTCCTCTTCCCTGTCATGTGGTTGTTTACCCAGTATGCACTGCTGCTGGGTCTAACAGTGTAAAAGACAAATATAACATTATTTTATTCTATTTATGGATACATATTTATGTATCACAGTTCAAAAAAGTTTTGCTTGTGGCAACAGGTTTGTTTTATGATTGATCTACTATATTATTTTTTGATGTATTATTAATGTATATAATTTTCCTATTTTATAACAGTAAGAAAATAGAATATATTGTTAATTGTCACATTGCTCTGTCTCTGCTAGCCTGGCTTTTACGCTTATATGCCTGAGGGTACTGGTCATAGGAAATGGTCCCACTCGTATGCTACAATAAAACATGATAATCATGACCATATTTTCAATAGGTAATTAAAATGATGCCAAGCTGTGCAGTGCAGGCAGTATAGGGTTAAATGCCTTTTCATTCATCATCCTATCGCAGCAACCTTCGCTGAATGCAGGTTAACTGTATCTCCATTCATCACCCAATCAAATTGCATCTTTCTCGGATCTGTCATTTATGGGGAAATAGCTGCCCAGTTGTTTAATATTCTGTTGAAAAAAGGTCAAAAGTCAAAGATTAATAATGGACTGCCTGTCAGGACGTGGTGGTTTAGTGAACAACGAGGCTAAAGAGCAGAAAGAGCAGTCCTGGCTGCTTATCTTTCACAATGTCAGGCTTCAGGTTTGAACAATGTTTGCTGTGTGTTATTTGCACAGGACAGCCTGCATACCTGCGGGATGTTTCCTGCCTTGCTGCAGCCCTACTGTAGCTCTTCTGCAGCTCCACTGCTGCTCTACTGCAGCTCTACTGCAGCTCTACTGCTGCTCCACTGCTGCTCTACTGCAGCTCTACTGCTGCTCCACTGCTGCTCTACTGCTGCTCTACTGCAGCTCTACTGCAGCTCTACTGCTGCTCCACTGCTGCTCTACTGCAGCCCTACTGTAGCTCTACTGCTGCTCCACTGCTGCTCCATTGCAGCTCTACTGCTGCTCTACTGCAGCTCTACTGCTGCTCTACTGCTGCTCCACTGCAGCTCTACTGCTGCTCTACTGCAGCTCTACTGCTGCTCCACTGCTGCTCTACTGCAGCTCTACTGCTGCTCCACTGCTGCTCTACTGCAGCTCTACTGCTGCTCCACTGCTGCTCTACTGCTGCTCTACTGCAGCTCTACTGCAGCTCTACTGCTGCTCCACTGCTGCTCTACTGCAGCCCTACTGTAGCTCTACTGCTGCTCCACTGCTGCTCCATTGCAGCTCTACTGCTGCTCTACTGCAGCTCTACTGCTGCTCTACTGCTGCTCCACTGCAGCTCTACTGCTGCTCTACTGCAGCTCTACTGCTGCTCTACTGCAGCTCTACTGCTGCTCCACTGCTGCTCTACTGCAGCCCTACTGCAGCTCTACTGCTGCTCCACTGCTGCTCCATTGCAGCCCTACTGCTGCTCTACTGCAGCTCCACTGCTGCTCCATTGCAGCTCTACTGCTGCTCTACTGCTGCTCCACTGCTGCTCTACTGCAGCTCTACTGCTGCTCCACTGCTTTTTAACAAACCAAACTGGTATTGATGCTGTTACTCTGAGGGTTTGGTGATGCTGTTGGCTTGGAAGCAAGTCCAAGATACTCCAAGAGTTCACAACAAACACACACACACACATATGCACACACATACACAAACACACCCACAGACACACACACACACACATGCATACACACACACATATGCACACACACACACACGCATACACACACACACATATGCACACACATACAAAAACACTCCCCCCCCATACACACACACACACACACATGCATACACACACACATATGCACACACATAAACAAACACACCCACACATACAAACACACACACACACATGCATACACACACACACACATATGCACACACATACACAAACCCCCCCCCCCCACACACACACACATATGCACACACACACACACACACGCATACACACACACACACACATGCACACACACACACACACATGCATACACACACACATGCACACACACACACACACACACACACACACCCATGCACACACACACTCACACACACACACATGCATACACACACACACACACACACACACACACACACCCATGCACACACACACGCTCACACACATGTATACACACACACACCCATGCACACACACACACACACACACACACACGCATACACACACACACACACACACACACACCCATACACACACACACACACACACAGTGAGAGGGTTAACCTGTCACCGGGGTAACCTATCACTCACAAACCGTATCTCTCCGTTCAGCTATTCCTGACATTCTTGGAAAGAAAAACAAATTAAAATTGCAGATCCAGACCCTAAGGCATGCAGTCCAGCTGCCCTTTAGAAAAAATAAATACATCTTTTTCCACTGGTTATCACACTGCTCTGTGGAAAAGTGTACCTGTGAGCAGCTTGCTCTGTGGAACAGTATACCTGTGAGCAGCTCGCTCTGTGGAACAGTGTACCTGTGAGCAGCTTGCTCTGTGGAACAGTGTACCTGTGAGCAGCTCTCTCTGTGGAAAAGTGTGCCTGTGAGCAGCGCTCTGTGGAACAGTGTACCTGTGAGCAGCGCTTTGTGGAACAGTGTACCTGTGAGCAGCGCTCTGTGGAACAGTGTACCTGTGAGCAGCGCTCTGTGGAACAGTGTACCTGTGAGCAGCTCGCTTTGTGGAACAGTGTACCTGTGAGCAGCGCTCTGTGGAACAGTGTACCTGTGAGCAGCGCTCTGTGGAACAGTGTACCTGTGAGCAGCGCTCTGTGGAACTGTGTACCTGTGAGCAGCTCTCTCTGTGGAACAGTGTACCTGTGAGCAGCGCTCTGTGGAACAGTGTACCTGTGAGCAGCGCTCTGTGGAACAGTGTACCTGTGAGCAGCACTCTGTGGAACTGTGTACCTGTGAGCAGCTCTCTCTGTGGAAAAGTGTGCCTGTGAGCAGCTCTCTGTGGAAAAGTGTGCCTGTGAGCAGCTTGCTCTGTGGAGAAATGGGGGGTTAGGGGGGCAGGAGGGGGGGGAGGGTTGTGATGCGGGGGGTTGTGGTTAGGGGGGCAGGGAGAAAATGGGGGGAATGCTATTTGGTTCGTTAAGCAGACTCACAGCCTCACAGTGGCACTGCTATTGTTCTACTCCGCGTGCTGTTGTGTGTAATTACACACAATGTGTGAGCCTGACGAGGTCTTACCCCCAGATCTGCAGGCCCAGGCGGGCTCATGCTTTCACAGTGGCTGCAGTCGGGGTGCAGCTGTTCCTAGATCAGTACAGACAGGGGGTGGACTGGGGAGAAAGCTACCCCCGCTCTCAGCTTCTGAAATGTGCTGCAGGACTTTCAGAAAAATAAAACAACTGCAACAGAAAGAAAGGTAAAGCATGTGCGTGAGTGAGTGAGAGTGTGCGCACGCGTGAGTGAGTTTGTGCGTATGCATGTGTGTGAGAGGGTGTGTATATTTGTGTGTTTGTGTGAGTATTTATGGTGAACTTGTGCAGTGTGCATAACTGGACTTCTGTTGATGTTATAAGGCCTGTAACTGCCCCATGCCTGTAACTGCCCCACGCCTGTAACTGTCCTGCTGCAGTAACTGCCCCACGCCTGTAACTGCCCCATGCCTGTAACTGCCCCACGCCTGTAACTGCCCCATGCCTGTAACTGTCCTGCTGCTGTAACTGCCCCACGTCTGTAACTGCCCTGTGCCTGTAACTGCCCCATGCCTGTAACTGCCCTGCTGCTGTAACTGCCCCATGCCTGTAACTGCCCTGCTGCTGTAGCTGCCCCATGCCTGTAACTGTCCTGCTGCTGTAACTGCCCCATGCCTGTAACTGCCCCACGCCAGTAACTGCCCTGCTCCTGTAACTGCCCCACACCTTTAACAGCCCCGTGCCTGTAATTGCCCCATGCTTGCAACTGCCCTGTGCCAAACTCCTGCTTTTCCAATATTTCCCCTCCCAGCTGGTTTGCATTTCAGGTTACTCCAGTCCATGTGAGGCTCATTATTTCACCCTCACTTTGAGCTAATTTTACTGAGCACAGAAAACATCAGGCAGCTGTGACTGCCATTATCTTCACTTTTTACTTTCTCTGGAGAGAAATGCATTATAAAAAGGAACTTTAATCAGTAATTAAAAACAACACACACACCTTTCTCTGTTAAGCAAAATGACTTAAATTTGAATGTGTCTTCTTATTCAGATTTTACTGGTAAAATGTGAACAAATACTAAGCAGACTGAATATAAATTCTAAAGAATATGTTTTGACTGGACTCTCCAGCAACCACAGAGAACTGAACAAATAAACAAGACTGTCCAACAGAGGGTCTGTGTTAACAGTATCATACTAGTACAGGTTTTTACATCTTCTGTTTCATTTACAGTCTTTCTCCTTTCTTACTCTCTTTTTATCTCTCCTCTCTCACTCCTGCACTCCTGCCCTCTCTCACACCTTCCACTTTTTCTTTCACTTACTTTCTTTTACTCCCTCACTCACACTTTCTCTCTCCCCTCTCTGCCATCCCCCTTTCGTAATCTGGACAGAAATGTTTTGTCGTAGGATAAAGGTGATCACTCAGATCTACTTTGTATCGATTTGCAGTGAACCTTCCCTCTGAGGGGAAAAGTGGGCCCAAACCATGCCAAGAAAATGCCCCCCACAGCATAACAGAGCCACCAGACCCCCTCACTGTAGGGGTCAAGCATTCAGGCCTGTACCGTTCTCTGTTGGTGTACGCCACAAGATTGAAGAGAAAACAGGATCCTCAGACAACTGAGAAAGAGAGGTCTAAACTGAATTATCATTATTATGATTGCGACTATGACGATGATGATGATTATTATTATTATAAATAGTCTGCCTCTCTTTTAGGGGCTCACAGGCAATTACTTTTGGGGTGCCCTGCAGTGCTGATATAGTGTAGGGTTTTGGGGTTCCCTGCAGTGCCGATATAGTGTAGGGTTTTGGGGCGCCCTGCTGTGCTGATATAGTGTAGGGTCTTGGGGTGCCCTGCTGTGCCGATATAGTGTAGGGTTTTGGGGTGCCCTGCTGTGCTGATATAGTGTAGGGTTCTGGGGTACCCTGCAGTGCTGATATAGTGTAGGGTTTTGGGGTACCCTGCAGTGCCGATATAGTGTAGGGTTTTGGGGTGCCCTGCTGTGCTGATATAGTGTAGTGTTTTGGGGTTCCCTGCTGTGCTGATATAGTGTAGGGTTTTGGGGTTCCCTGCAGTGCTGATATAGTGTAGGGTTTGGGGGTGCCCTGCAGTGCTGATGTAGTGTAGGGTTTTGGGGTGCCCTGCAGTGCCGATGTAGTGTAGGGTTTTGGGGTTCCCTGCAGTGCCGATATAGTGTAGGGTTTTGGGGTGCCCTGCTGTGCTGATATAGTGTAGGGTTTTGGGGTGCCCTGCTGTGCTGATATAGTGTAGGGTTTTGGGGTTCCCTGCTGTGCTGATATAGTGTAGGGTTTTGGGGTGCCCTGCAGTGCTGATATAGTGTAGGGTTTGGGGGTGCCCTGCAGTGCTGATGTAGTGTAGGGTTTTGGGGTTCCCTGCAGTGCCGATGTAGTTTAGGGTTTTGGGGTCCCTGCAGTGCCGATATAGTGTAGGGTTTTGGGGTGCCCTGCAGTGCCGATGTAGTGTAGGGTTTTGGGGTGCCCTGCAGTGCCGATATAGTGTAGGGTTTTGGGGTGCCCTGCTGTGCTGATATAGTTTAGGGTTTTGGGGTGCCCTGCTGTGCTGATATAGTGTAGGGTTTTGGGGTGCCCTGCAGTGCTGATATAGTGTAGGGTTTTGGGGTTCCCTGCTGTGCTGATATAGTGTAGGGTTTTGGGGTGCCCTGCAGTGCTGATATAGTGTAGGGTTTTGGGGTTCCCTGCTGTGCTGATATAGTGTAGGGTTTTGGGGTGCCCTGCAGTGCTGATATAGTGTAGGGTTTTGGGGTTCCCTGCTGTGCTGTCAGACCTGTTGTGTGAGAAGTTTTACAATCACCAAAGGCTTCAATGCCCCCCCCCTCCCTGTACTCTTACTTTAGAACATATATTGCCTTTACCAGTACCCCCCCCCAAAAAAAAAACAAAGCATTCATTTCATTCGGCCCATGTGCTTCACCCCTCCCTCCCAAAAACACAAAGACTGGCATTTATGCCCTTTGTGATGTGTGGCCGGGCCGCGATCATGTGAGGAAGAGGAGGAGAAACTGGCGCTGGCTGCATGTAAAAATAACTTTACTTTCTCCCAGTGGCTACAACAGCCACACTGTCAAACCACTGTGTGTGCCAACAGACTACTGCCTTCTCTCCCTCTCCATCTCTCTCTCTCTCTCTCTCTATTTATCTTTTCATCTCCATCTCTCAGTCTCTTTCTCTATCTCAGCCTCTCCCTCTCCATCTCTCTCTCAATCTTTCTCTGTCTTTCCATCTCCATCGCTCTCTCTCACTCTCTCTGTCTTTTCATCTCCATCTCTAAATCTCTTTCTCCATTTCTCTCAGCCTCTCTCTCTGTTTCTCCATCTCTCTCTCTATCTCTCTCTCTGTCACTCTCTCTCACCTTTATTTGCTCTCCATCATTTATATCTCTCAGTTATAAAAGTCGCTCTCTCATACACCAAAATATGTACAAATAATAATATATTTAATTTATAGAGCACTTTCCATAGCGCATCTCAGTGCTTTGCATTCAACAGAATCAGAGTGCAGATATTTGTAAAAATTTAGGCACACTAAATTTATGGAATGAAAAGAGAGCACAAGAGCTAGTGATGTTGTGATACGTGTTCACTTGTGACGTTTGTGTGTGATGTTGTGTGTTTGTGTGTGTGATGTTGTGTGTGTTTGTGTGTGATGTTGTGTGTGTTTGTGTGTGATGTTGTGTGTGCCATGTCAGAAGGGATCACTGGATGATAGATGTGTAAGAATGTATAGCTGTGTATTGGTGTTTGAAAGGATGGGCGGTTTGTTTTGTTCATATATTTCATAAAAGAACAGATTGGAACTTGATGGCTGCTGTCAGAGGTGGCTGTGTGTCAGCCTTTTAAATGGGCAAAATTGTTTAATTCATTTTAAAGAGAATTGAAATGGAGATCAAGTTCCTCACTAAAATAGTCACATGACTGTTTTATCGACCACCCACCCTGCCCAATGTCTCTGCTGTGTGTGTGTGAGTGTGTCTGTGATCACACACCTACACACACACGCACATACACACACACACATTTTCCCTCTCTCTCACACACCCACACACACTCTGTCTCACACACACACACTTTCACACGCGCATACACACACACATTTTCCCTCTCTCTCACACACCCACACACTCTGTCTCTCACACACACTCACACACGCATACACACACACACATTTTCCCTCTCTCTCACACACCCACACACTGTCTCTCACACACACTCTCACACACGCATACACACACACATTTTCCCTCTCTCTCACACACCCACACACACTCTCTTTCACACACACGCTCTCACACGCACATACACACACGCACATGCTCACACACACATTTTCCCACACACCCACACAAACTCTGTCTCAAACACATGCACACACACACACTTTCTCTCTCTCTCACACACACACACACACACACACACATTTTCCCTCTCACGCACCCACACACACTCTGTCTCACACACACGCTCTCACACACACACCCAGACACACTTTCTCTCTCTCTCACACACACTCTCTTCCACACACATGGGCACACACCCAGACACAGTCACACACACACACACACACACACACACGTGCACACACACACACACACACCAGAAAGGTTTTTGTTTGTTGGAGGTGTCATTTCTTGTCTTGTTTGGTTCATAATTTGTTTTCACAAATGCTTTAAAATTTTAAGAGATCCAAAACAAAAAAGAGTCTGGAAACTGTAAAATTACAGTCTGAAGAACCTTTGCATTTGAAACGTGTGCATACAGTGGCAAATAAAGAATGTAACATTGTCATTTTTAAATGCAAACGGTATTAAGGCAGATTAAACAGCCTTGTGATAATAATAACCACCTTAGCTCAGCTCTACATGGCTTTTGAATAACCGCTAATTGCCACTTCGGACAAACGTTAAGTCTTTCTGCCAAAACGCATCAGCTAAATTCCTAAAATATAAATGTAAATTCTCTCCTGTTTCTGTCCGCTGAAAATATCGGTTCTGTGATTCAGGAATTCAATCAATATAATAGGCTTGCAGATGTCGTCTGTAGTTGAAGTTCTTGTTTCAGTTTGATATGCTGCAACACTATGTGTTTACCTTTTCGAGCGGAGCTCAAACCGACGGCACCCCGGGGGACGCATCCTGCGGGGCGCGGCTCCTTTAAAATATTCAAATGCGTTTGGGAGTCATCACTCCGCCGCCGCGCGCATCGCGGCATTAGCGACCGCCAGGAACGCAGAACAGACGCGCAACACGCAGCTCCATGGATCTGTGACAATGGAATACATCGGGCTCCTGTTTACTGTAGTGCTACTAACTGCGTACCAACCAGGTAGGACCCTGCTTTCCATCACATTTCTGCCTTTGCGTGTGGCATCAGGCATTTGCGTTTATAGCCACAGAAGAAGGACAAACTGGCCAATTAATTAACAACTGGCATGGTATTTATACATCAACAAATAAATAAGTTTACTTTTCATGTCCTTGTTGTGTAGTTGCCAGCCTTTTTACACGCTCAGTGTCTTGCTGGTCACCTATGTGAAAAATTGTATACTTCGGCATACTTGTGGCATGATTATATGAACTTATATAAACTTTAATATTCATAATTATACTATGTTTTAAGTGGTTTTAACGTCAAATGTGAAATTCTTATAATTTTATATTGACTATATATTTCCAGCTACACGAATTTGTCGTTTCATTACCTGTATCAAAGATGCTCTGTCTAGCATAAATAAGTATTTATTTCGTCAAAGGGCATTTCATTGTTAGGTTTTTTGTCAGGCTGTGACGTTGTTTAAATATGTATTAATAATTAAGTGCGTACACAGTTTGCACCCATTACACTCGGTTTAATTAAAGGTGTATATACGAAACTTTGTGGAAACAGACTCGTTATAGCTGCTGCTCCTCACGTTAACTGTCAAGACTGCGCGTGCATACTGTGCAGTAATCAAATCGAATCTTTGCTAAAGGACATCTATGTTTTTTCGTCCGTTTCGAACGTGTTTCAAGCGTGTGCCATGAAGCACAGGTTTATCTTATACTTTCTGATAGTTAACCTTAAATCGTGGATGTTTTTTATACAATAATGTTTGACCAATACGCAGCACATACTTGAGGAAATTAACATTCTTTCATGATTACAGTCACGAAAACATAGGAAGGTGCTGGATGACTGTACCGTACGTAGTCCTATGTAAATACAGAGTGTATCCGCTTGCGTTCGGTAGCCGCAAGCCTTTAATTATTTAGCCCCTGAAAAGAACGCTGGTATGCAAAACCCACTAACAAGCGAAACCCTAGCACGCACATATGCGGGCTTGTGCACACACACACACACACACACACACACATCTGAGCGCAAAATAAATAACAGTCATGCAGAGAAAAAATATTTATTAATTCTCAAAACTAATTTTCTGACGATAACAGGAATTCCACGAGCACGCTTGTGTAGAATTTCAGGAAGAGTTCTGGAGATGTGGAAAAGACGCACACGCGCATACCAGGGTTTGAGTGTCTGAGTTACTATGGGTAAAGAAGCGCAGCGGTGTTATCTGTGTGGGCACGCGGACGCCGACAGCCCCGCGCGCTGAACCCGTGCTCCGTGTTTTGACAGTAGTTCGCTGCGGCTCCGCTGTCTTCGCGGTGCCCGTAATTCGGATCGCTTTGTGTCTGTGATATTTCCATCCCGTTCCGCTCGATATGTTTGTCCGTGCGCGAGATTTGGTTGTGGCTTCGGCCGACCACCACCGTGACAACTGACATGTAAATGAGGAGGAATTCCTTGGAAGTATGTAAATTACTTTTGAAGAAGATATTGTGTTTTTATGGTCTAGTTGTTCTTATAAGGAAGGGTGCGCCGCTGGTTATTTTAATGGGGTGCAATTTGCACCTCATATAATTATTGTTTGTTTATTTTGCTCAGCTTAAGTTTGTTGATGGTATTGTTGCTATTCTGTAAGAGCCCTCTATATTGATTGCTTACATAGGGTGTTGCTGGGCCTGTGTGTTGCAGAATTTCTCACACACTTTCAAAATGTATATTTACACCAGATAAACACCAGTAAAATGCCTGTCATTGCGGATATTTATAAAAGAAACATATTTTTCACAATTACTAGGAACAACATGTTTATTTAAATGACTGTGTTTGATTTTGGTAAGTGATGTGTGTGTGTTTTTTTTTTAATTCTCAGTGATTGGCAGTCTTCCTTAAACTTTACCAGCATCTTGGGAGTTGAAGTATTTCAGATATGTATTTTGCCCAGGTGTAGTGGTCAGGTGTTTAATTAGGGGTGAAAGGGCGAGGAAAGATGGATGATGGAGGACTGGGTCTGTGAAAGCACACTCTCCCTGCTTCTTCAGGCCTGCAGATTAAAATCAAATAAAATTTTGGTTTTTCCCTAAACAGAAACATATATTTGACAGAATGGACTTCCATTATTTATTTATTTCTGCTGATATTTTACACTTACACGTTATTATTATTATTATTATTATTATTATTAATAATAATAATAATAAATGTTCAGTCATAGAATAGAATAGAAGTGTATAGGGATAGACAGATGAGTGGAGGGATGATAGATTATAGAAGAGTATAGGGATGGATGGATGAGTGGAGGGATGATAGATGATAAAGGGATGATAGAAGAGAATAGGGATGGACAGATGAATAGAAGTGTATAGGAATGGATGGATGAGTGGAGGGATGGATAGATGAATAGTAATGTATAGGGATGGATAGATGAATAGAAGTGTATAGGGATTGATAGAGGAATAGAAATGTATAGAGATGGATGGATGAGTGGGGGGATGGATAGATTAATAGAAGTGTATAGGGAAGATAGATGAATAGAAGAGTATAGGGGTGGATAGATGAATGGAGGGATGGATAGATGAGTGGAGGGATGGATAGGTGAGTGAAAGTGGACGTGACTATGAGCTCACCGTGGTAGGAGGTTAGATTTTACCCTCAGTCTGTGTCTGCAGACCGATGTGCATCTTGAGCCATGTTCCTCCAGCGAGAGACGGAGGGAACTTTATACGTGCCCCCCATTACAGCCTCACACTCCCCTACCCGCTACCCGCTACCTGCTAGAGCAGTGAGTGAGTGAGTGAGGTTCACACTCCCCTACCCGCTAGAGCAGTGAGTGAATGAGTGAAGTTCACACTCCCCTACCCGCTAGAGCAGTGAGTGAATGAGTGAAGTTCACACTCCCCTACCCGCTAGAGCAGTGAGTGAATGAGTGAAGTTCACACTCCCCTACCTGTTAGAGCAGTGAGTGAGTGAGTGAGGTTCACACTCCCCTACCCGCTAGAGCAGTGAGTGAATGAGTGAGGTTCACACTCCCCTACCTGTTAGAGCAGTGAGTGAGTGAGTGAGGTTTACACTCCCCTACCCACTAGAGCAGTGAGTGAGTGAGTGAGGTTCACACTCCCCTACCCGCTAGAGCAGTGAGTGAATGAGTGAAGTTCACACTCCCCTACCCGCTAGAGCAGTGAGTGAATGAGTGAAGTTCACACTCCCCTACCCGCTAGAGCAGTGAGTGAATGAGTGAAGTTCACACTCCCCTACCCGCTAGAGCAGTGAGTGAATGAGTGAAGTTCACACTCCCCTACCTGTTAGAGCAGTGAGTGAGTGAGTGAGGTTCACACTCCCCTACCTGTTAGAGCAGTGAGTGAGTGAGTGAGGTTCACACTCCCCTACCTGCTAGAGCAGTGAGTGAGTGAGGTTTACACTCCCCTACCCGCTAGAGCAGTGAGTGAGTGAGTGAGGTTTTACATTCCCATACCTGCTACTGCTGTCACAGCGTTTGGCCCCGCCCCCCAATGAATATTCAGCAGGGGTGTGCACTCGGGCAGCAGAACTTTCAGTGCTGCTTCAGAACAAAAATCTGTGGCTGCAGTGGTCAGTCTGAGCACCGATGGCTGTGATTGGCTGAATGATGGCTGGGGGTAAGCTTTGGAGGACTGTGATAGGTTGAATGATAGCTGGGGATAAGGATTGGATGGCTGTGATTGGTTGAATGACTGGGAAATACACTACTCTGATGCGACAGATTTGTGGTGGAGTTACTGTGTCTCTATGGTTACAGGGTGGGCGGGGCCTGTGATTTCCCCTGGGGGGCCCCACTTGGTGGTTCTCATTAATGCCCCTGTGAGGCTGAGTTGCCGTGGCGATGGGCTGCGGTGGTTCCGGGAGGACCGGCCCAGGAGGAAGCTGAAGGCGGAGGAAGACGATGGCGGTGTGTCACGCCTGTACATCCCCAAAGCACAGAGCCAAGACATGGGCCGCTACATCTGCCACAGCGACCGCTCGGGCCTGCACAGCGCCATCTACATCTACGTGAAGGGTACTGCAGCCACATACCTGTGTGTATGTGCCAGTGTGTGTGCACGAGTGAGAGTGTGTGTGATTGCGAGTGCCAGTGTGTGTGTGTGTGTGTGTGTGCACATGTGAGTGTGTGTGTGCGCGTGTGTGTGTGCGAAGGTGTGTGTGAGTGCGAGTGTGTGTGTGCGTGAGTGTGTGTGCGCATGTGTGTGTGTGTGTGTGTGTGTGCGCGTGTGTGTGTGCGCAGGTGTGTGTGAGTGCGAGTGTGTGTGCGCAGGTGTGTGTGTGTGCGAGTGTGTGTGTCTGTCCCAAAAGTCAACCTGAGTTGTAATAACCGGGACTACACTGGACAGTAACACAAAATGAATGCCACCAGCCAGAAAGAGTCTAAATACAATAAAAATAAAATGTATTCCAAACATGATAAAAATACAGAACATTACCACACATAGGTTGACAGGATGGTAGAGGCCAGAGCTAAACTACTCCTTACTTAAAACGAAACCAGGTCCTGTCCCTCAATCATCTAACCCGAACCCTTTCTTACTCTGACCGAACTATCTCAAAAGGTGTTAAACACAAAGAAAAAAAACTACCTGACCACCTGTAACCTACAACAGAAAAATACACCAAAACGTGTGTGTGTGTGTGTGCGTGCGTGTGTGTGTATGTGTGTGTGCGTGTGCTCGTATGTGCGTGTGTGCGCGTGTGCGCGTGTGTGCGTGTGTGCGTGTGTGTGCGTGAGTGTGCGTGTGCGTGTGTGTGTGTGTGTGTGTGTGGGTGCGTGTGTGTGTGTGTGCGTGTGTGTGTGTTTGAATAAAGGCCAGGTTAAAGGGTGCTATGTGTGGAGTTTAGACCCTAGGCTATTGTATGGAGTGAGTCGTGTTGACTGTCAGGAGGGAGGTAGCTCGGGGGATGTGTGCTCCAGTGGCCCCCTCCCTCCCCCTCCCCCTGCCCCCCTCCACACACACACACACACACACACACTGCCCCTATCCTGTTCAGCCCACACACTACCCGCTCAGTAACCACACCACCGATATCACAGTCTGCCACAGACCACCATTAAAATGCATTCATTTAAACGGAACAGAGACGACATTCAGCAATTACCATCTGCAGAAAACGACTGTACTGAACCTAATGTGCCAACACTCAAAAGTGGAAATTATTTTTACTTACTTTGGTTCTAGAAAAAGAGCAGAAATTGTGGTTTTTTGCTACTAAATTCTGGAAGGCAGCTTGAGAATCTTGCTCTGAACAGTGGACGCAGTGTGTGTGATGTGGGTTTGTCTTATTCTGTGTGTGCAGTGAGGTCAGTAGAGGGTTGCAGACGTTTCCCAATTATTTACAGTCAAGTATTTATGTCATAACCTAAAAAGTATCTCGATGGTTTCGTTTTTTTAACACTCATATCTGTGATGTCATTACTGCTGTTGTGATGTCACGGCTGGTTTTGCTGACCTGCTTTGCTGCAGACCCAGAGAACGTCTTTAAAAAGGTGATGGTGCCGGACATCCTGGCCAAGGTGGGGGAGAGCAGCACCATCCCGTGCCTGGTGACAGACCCCAGCGTGAGCGACCTGCGGCTGGAGACGTGCCAGGGCCACGCCCTCCCCACGGGCCTGCAGTACAGCGCCAGCGCCGAGCGCGGCGTCAACATTAGCAACACGCGCAAGGCCTTCCAGGGCTGCTATACCTGCACAGGCAGGCTGGACGGGGCCCCTGTCAGATCGGCTAACTTCACTCTCACCGTTCGTTTGGGTAAGTCACCTGACGGTCCCCCAGAATGCACCAGGAGCACCGCACACTTAGTGGAGGGAGAGTGAGGACTTGCAATGCAGGGAGTGAATGTCCATCGTCAGGCAGGACTCTGATCCATCAATCAGACAGCTTTCTCCTCCATAGGAAAACTGTACGACTATACAGAGTTCCAGAGCAGTGTTGCAGTGTAGAGTTCCCCAGCAGTGTTGCAGTGTAGAGTTCCACAGCAGTGTTGCATTGTAGAGTTCCACAGCAGTGTTGCAGTGTAGAGTTCCCCAGCAGTGTTGCAGTGTAGAGTTCCACAGCAGTGTTGCAGTGTAGAGTTCCACAGCAGTGTTGCAGTGTAGAGTTCCACAGCAGTGTTGCAGTGTAGAGTTACACAGCAGTGTTGCAGTGTAGAGTTCCACAGCAGTGTAGAGTTCCACAGCAGAGTTGCAATGCAGAGTTCCACATCAGTGTTGCAGTGTAGAGTTCCCCAGCAGTGTTGCAGTGTAGAGTTCCCCAGCAGTGTTGCAGTGTAGAGTTCCCCAGCAGTGTAGAGTTTTGCAGCAGTGTTGCAGTGTGGAGTTCCACAGCAGTGTTGCAGTGTAGGGTTCAACAGCAGTGTTGCAGTGTAGAGTTCCCCAGCAGTGTTGCAGTGTAGAGTTCCACAGCAGTGTTGAGTTGCCCAGCAGTGTTGCAGTGTAGAGTTCCCCAGCAGTGTAGAGTTTTGCAGCAGTGTTGCAGTGTAGAGTTCCACAGCAGTGTTGCAGTGTAGAGTTCCACAGCAGTGTTGCAGTGTAGAGTTCCACAGCAGTGTAGAGTTGCCCAGCAGTGTTGCAGTGTAGAGTTCCACAGCAGTGTAGAGTTCCGCAGCAGTGTTGCAGTGTAGAGTTCCACAGCAGTGTCAAGTTTTCCAGCAGTGTTGCAGTGTAGAGTTGCCCAGCACTGTGGCCTGTGCTCGTAGGCTGTTTGCACATTGGATCAGAGTGCCTTAATGCAGTTCCACTGGAACACTTTTTTACAGCTCATTCATTTCACTTTCACTGCAAAAGTTTAAGATCAGGATCAAGACCTGTAGCCTGCTGCATGTCCCATAAGTGCTGTGTCTCTGTGTCGCCCCCTGCTGCTGTGGATGTCTGACAACAGTTTCATCTCTTTAAGCTCCGGACCAGCTTCCTGTGGTCAGTCTCTCGGACAGCCAGATAATTCTCACCAAAGGACAGGTGCTGACAATGACCTGCAGCACCACCAACGTCAATGACGACTTCGATTTAACCTGGATTTCACCTAGAGACACAGTAAGAGGCCCCAGTCCATAATCTTACATCTGTGGTCTGTCTACTTCCTGCGTGAGCGCTTCCAGTTTGAATTCTTCCTGTTTTAATGTTCCATTTACATTACTTCCTGTTTGATGCTTACTGTCTAAATGCTTCCTGTTTGAGTTTTTCCTCCTTGAGCACTTCCTGATGGAATGCTTCCTGTTTGAGTCCCACGCTGGTTCAGAGCTGCGCAGAGCAGTTCAGGTGCACTAAGCTGTGCCAAATTTCTCATGTGTTTTCTCCATGTCAGCCATCTGTTCTTCTGTTCTCCACAAACGCATGCTGTCAGGTTTTAGCACATTGACATGACAGTTAGAGGCTAGGGTAAATTACTGATGACAGATAGAGGTAAGATTGATGGCTTGGTGTGGCTGAAACGTTAACTGCATTGTTTAGCTATCTTTCTGTACGGCTGAAGCGTTAGGGTGTGTTCTAACCTGCGGGACATTCTGTGCCACGTGTAACTCAATGCTGCGGAGGGAAGAGATGGTAATTCCATCAGACACCGAAGAGCTGGAAAGACACGTAACAACACCCGTGAGTAATCCCTTCTGTCCACAGAAGCCGTTGTTGGAGAAGTGGACCCAGATTCTGACAGAGCCCATTGTCTACGTGAAGAGCGTGTCCCTGCTCATCTCCTCTGTCAGGGTGGAAGATTCCGGAACCTACCTGTGCAAGGCCTGGAACGAGAGAGGGGTCAACAGCGCCTATGCCCTGCTGGACATCCGTGGTAATGACACCTGAGGGTTATAACGGCCGAGGTTTATGATATTGTAGCTCTTCAACAATTTTTCTTATTTTTAATAGTGTGGATCAGATAGTGTTGTTTGCACAGTGCAGTGTGGACCAGATAGTGTTTGTTAAGCTAGAATATATCTATCTGTTTAGGCTGTTCAATTTAATAAATATCTACATTCTATAAGTATATATATATATATGTGTGTATGTGTGCATGTGTGTTTGTGTGTGAGAGGAAAAGGGTGTGTGTTCATGAAGGTTCAGTGTTAATGATGTGTGTTCATGAAGGTTCAGTGTTAATGGTGTGTGTTCATGAAGGTTCAGTGTTAATGATATGTGTTCATGAAGGTTCAGTGTTAATGATGTGTGTTCTTGTTTGCAGAGAAAGGCTTCATTGCCCTGGAAGAGGTGCAGAACAGCACTGTTCATGTTAACGCGGGGGAGTCTCTCTCTCTCAGGGTGGAGCTCCAGGCATACCCTGCCCCCAGCACCCTGTCCTGGGCCTACATGGGCCACACCCTGCAGAACACCTCTGACCACATCATCACCACCCAACACCTGGGTTACAGGTGGGATACAGCCCTTCCACACCTTTGTGTGTGCATGTGCGTATGCATGTGTGTGTGGGTGTGTGTGTGTGTATGCATGTGTGTGTGTGCGTGTGTGTGTGAGTGTGTGTGTGTGTGCGTGTGTGTTTGTATGTGCGTGTGTGTCTGTGCATGCATGTGTGTATGTATTTATGTGTGTGTGGGTCTGTTATCTGCACACACACACACACACACACACACACACACGCACACACACACCTCAACACACCACGGCTCAGAGAGAGAGCTCTTGTGTATTACAGGTATAGTAGAGAGCTCTTGTGTATTACAGGTATAGTAGAGAGCTCTTGTGTATTACAGGTATAGCAGCGAGCTCTTGTGTATTACAGGTATAGCAGCGAGCTCTTGTGTATTACAGGTATAGCAGCGAGCTCTTGTGTATTACAGGTATAGCAGGGAGCTCTTGTGTATTACAGGTATAGCAGCGAGCTCTTGTGTATTACAGGTATAGCAGCGAGCTCTTGTGTATTACAGGTATAGCAGCGAGCTCTTGTGTATTACAGGTATAGCAGAGAGCTCTTGTGTATTACAGGTATAGCAGCGAGCTATTGTGTATTACAGGTATAGCAGCGAGCTCTTGTGTATTACAGGTATAGCAGCGAGCTCAAATTGGTGCGTCTGAAAGCTTCAGAGGGCGGAGTCTACACCTTCTCCACTTCCAACACAGACGCTTCAGCCAATCAGTCCTTTGCTGTCCACGTCATCAGTGAGTACATGCTCTGTGTGTTCAGGTGTGACAGGTGTTCTCTGTGTGTGCAGGTGTGACAGATGTGACAGATGTGTGTGTGTGCAGGTGTGACAGGTGTGTGTGTGTGTGTGCAGGTGTGTGTGTGCAGATATGTGCAGGTGTGACAGGTGTGCTGTGTGTGTGCAGGTGTGTGTGCAGGTCTGACAGGTGTGCTATGTATGTGCTAGTGTGTGTGCAGGTGTATGTGCAGGTGTGTGTGACCGGTGTGCTGTGTGTGTGTGTAGGTAAGCCACTGATCATTTCCCATGAGGGTCCTGTGGATGGGCAGGTGCGTTGTGTTGCCGAGGGATACCCCACCCCTGAGATCACCTGGTTCTACTGTGACCAACCTCATACCAGGTACATATGCGATACACACACACGCACACACACTCTCACACACACACACACACACACACTCACACTCACACACACACATACTCACACACACCTTCACACACACACACACTTTCACACACACACACACACACACACACACACACATGCACTTACACACACACACAATCACACATACACATGCAGGTGTAATAGAGTTGATCTCTGTGCCCCAGGTGTTCTCACCTGCAGAACGCCACTCAGGAGCAGGGCGTTTCCACGGTGACGGTGTCCAGCCCAGACTTTGGCCGCAGGGCGGTGGAGAGCCGCGTGAACGTCAGCCGAGGAGCCTTCCACACGCTGGAGTGTGTGGCCACCGCCGAGGGGGAGCAGGCCTACACACTCTTCTCCATTGGCGGTGAGGCCTTTCTCTCTATTTCTGTCTCTCCCCTTCTCTCCCTCTCTCTCTCTCTGTTTCTCTCCCTCTTTCTCTTTCTCTGTTTCTCTCTCTTTATTTCTGTCTCTATCACTTTCTCTCCCTCTCTCTCTGTCTCTCTCCCTCTTTCTCTTTCTCTGTTTCTCTCTCTTTATTTCTGTCTCTATCACTTTCTCTCCCCCTCTTACTCTTTCCCGTTCTCTCTTTCTCTCTGTCTCTCTCTGTATCTCTCTCGCTCTCTCTATCTCTCTCTGTCTCTCTCTTTGTTTCTGTCTCATTCTCTCTCCCTCTCCACCTTTGTTTTGCCCATCCCAGGCAGTAGTTTGGCCCCACCCCCAGGCAGCAGGTTGGCCCCGCCCCCAGGCTGTAGTTTGGCCCCGCCCCCAGGTCCTCCTGTCGATTTATTAAGATGAAGCTGGCTTGCTGCTGATTTTTAAAGCATTTTTTCAAACATCAGTTTAAGAGAATTCTTAATCTTAAACTATAAGTGCAGCTGTTTGTAACTGTTGCAGTGGTTTAGTGTTACAGTATTAGTGTGGTGTAGTGTTACAGTATTAGTGTGGTTTAGTTACAGTATTAGTGTGGTGTAGTGTTACAGTATTAGTGTGGTGTAGTGTTACAGTATTAGTGTGGTTTAGTGTTACAGTATTAGTGTGGTGTAGTGTTACAGTATTACTGTGGTTTAGTGTTACAGTATTAGTGTGGTTTAATGTTACAGTATTAGTGTGGTTTAATGTTACAGTATTAGTGTGGTTTAGTGTTACAGTATTAGTGTGGTTTAGTGTTATAGTATTAGTGTGGTTCAGTTTTACAGTAGTAGTGCGATTAAGTGTTACTGTATTAGTATTCTTGTTGTTATTGTCTCTGTTTTCAGTTGATTGTTAGGGTGGTTCTGTGTTAATGTGGTTCAGAGTTAAGGTGGCTCTATGTTAAAGTGGTTGAGAATTACGGTGGTTCAGTGTTAAGGTGGTTATGTGTTAATGTGGTTTAGTGTTAAGGTGGTTATGTGTTAATGTGGATCAGTGTTAAGGTGGTTCTGTGTTAATGTGGATCAGTGTTAAGGTGGGTCTGTGTTAATGTGGTTCAGTGTTAAGGTAGCTCTATGTTAAAGTGGTTGTGCGTTAGAGTGGTTCAGTGTTAAGGTGGTTCTCTGTTAATGTGGTTTAGTGTTAAGGTGGGTCTGTGTTAATGTGGTTCAATGTTAAGGTGGCTCTGTGGTTCTGTGTTAATGTCGTTCAGTATTAATGTGGTTCTGTGTTAATGTCGTTCAGTATTAATGTGGATCTGTGTTAATGTGGTTCAGTGTTAAGGTGGCTCTGTGGTTCTGTGTTAAGGTGGTTCTGTGTTAATGTGATTCAGTGTTAAGGTGGGTCTGTGTTAATGTGGTTCAGTGTTAAGGTGGGTCTGTGTTAATGTGGATCAGTGTTAAGGTGGGTCTGTGTTAATGTGAATCAGTGTTAAGGTGGGTCTGTGTTAATGTGGTTCAGTGTTAAGGTGGCTTTATGTTAAAGTGGTTGAGCGTTACGATGGTTCAGTGTTAAGGTGGTTATGTGTTAAGGTGGTTCTCTGTTAATGTGGTTTAGTGTTAAGGTGGGTCTGTGGTTCCGTGTTAATGCGGTTCAGTGTTAAGGTGGCTCTGTGGTTCTGTGTTAAGGTGGCTCTGTGGTTCTGTATTAATGTGGTTCAGTGTTGAGGTGGCTCTGTCGTTCTGTGTTAATGTCGTTCAGTATTAAGGTGGCTCTGTGGTTCTGTATTAATGTGGTTCAGTGTTAAGGTGGCTCTGTGGTTCTGTGTTAATGTCGTTCAGTATTAAGGTGGCTCTGTCGTTCTGTGTTAATGTGGCTCAGTGTTAAGGTGGCTCTGTGGTTCTGTGTTAATGTGGCTCAGTGTTAAGGTGGTTCTGTGTTAATGTGATTCAGTGTTAAGGTGGGTCAGTGTTAAGGTGGCTCTATGGGTCTGTGTTAATGTGGTTCAGTATTAATGTTAATTATTGTCGCTGTGAGCTTTGCCTTTCAGCTCACAGTGTCTGCTGTAGGTCTCCCCTGTTTGCATAGGGCTGGCCTATCTTACATCAGCTCCTTATTTGCATAAAAGTTATTCCAGGTGCTTCTCTCTGTCTGTCTTTTCATGAATTTAGTTCTCCTGTAACGTGTATGCCTTTCCTCTCTTCCTCTCTGTTTGACTTTTGGAAGTGGTGTGGCAGATCTGTGTATTACTCATGCATAACCCTAACCGCTACCCTACAGCATAACCCTGACGTAACCCTAAAGCCTAACCCTAACCGTTCCCCTAAAGCCTAACCCTAACCCTTACCTTAAAGCCTAATCTTAACCCTTACCTTAAAGCCTAATCCTAACCCTTACCCTAAAGCCTAACCTTAACCGTTCCCCTAAAGCCTAACCCTAATCCTTACCTTAAAGCCTAACCCTAACCCTTACCCTAAAGCCTAACCCTAACCCTTACCTTAAAGCCTAACCCTAACCCTTACCTTAAAGCCTAACCCTAACCCTTACCCTAAAGCCTAACCCTAACCGTTCCCCTAAAGCCTAACCATAACCCTTACCTTAAAGCCTAACCCTAACCCTAACCCTTACCTTAAAGCCTAACCCTAACCGTTGCCCTAATGCCTAACCCTAACCGTTGCCCTAAAGCCTAACCCTGACCATTACCTTAAAGCCTAACCCTAGTCCAGCCCCTCCGCACCCCACCTTGGGGGTCACTGTCCGCTGATCGCCCATTGATTGTCCCCTGATCGCCCGCTGATCGCCCACTGATCATCTGCTGATCGTCCGCTGATCGCCTGCTGATTGTCTGCTGATCGTCCGCTGATCATCCGCTGATAACCTGCTGATCGCTCGCTGACAGGCACATTTGATGCATAGTGAATGAATGCACTGCGGTTATCAGCGCTGCTAGGGAAACGCAGCCCAGGACGTACACTCCTGCTGGATGAGCCTCTGCTCCACAGTCACAGACATTGAGCTGACAAAATAATAATAATAATAATAATAATAATAATAACAATAAAAATAATAATGTGCAACACCTTTCATATGAAGGACAAGCAGCTCAGTGAGCCTCGTGATACGGTGTTAATGCACATTGTGTTTTTATCTTGCTGGAAAAATAAACTGCATGTAAGTCCAAGTCGTAGAATAGCTTGACAATGGAATGACAATGAGATTAAACAGTGATGGTGAACTCATGCAGGATAGAAATCAGAAAAAGTGGGTGGAGTCAATGCTGTTTTCCCTAAACGATCTTGCAATAATGACCTTAAAGCATTTTACAGTGACTATTCTGTTGAACCTAAAAATTTGTGACGGGCAAAGCTTCTTTTATTTTTTGTGGAAAGCTGTCCCATAGTTTTGGTTCATAGACTGAAGGGAAGCTTCACCTTCTGTGAATTACGACCTTTAGATACGAGAGCTTTGCTGAAGCAGGAATGCTCAGAATGCTGATAATAAATATAAGATTGGAAATGTTTGGTGATCAAGTGATTGCTTTACACGCAAGCAAAAAGAGATAGCAGTGATCAGTGATATGGGGTCTGTGTGCCGTGTATCTGAGATGTGTGTGCTTTTTTCCCCCTTTATCTCTTCCTAGAAATTCTTGTGTTTTGAACTACGGAGTACAAAGAAATTCCATCTGCAGCAGGGGCGGAGCTCCTGGAGGGTGGATGTGGGGTGGGGTGGGGGTGGGGGTGGGGGGGCAGGGACTCTGACTGTCCCACAGTGGGTGTCTGGGGCGGATGCATGATAGAGTGCTGCAGGTGGGAGGGGGGACAGCCCCCCCCCCGCCCCCCGGGGTGTAGGACAGAGGCCCTAATGAGCTTAGCGGAGTAGCGTTTGTGCCTGTTGAGCCACTGACAGGTTTAAAGGGGATTTAGTTCCTGCAAACTCTGCATTCCCTGAGCTGAAGAAGAGCGCAATCGCCTTACAGCTCAGCAGCCTTACAGTCTTATCCCACAGGCCTGCTGCAGGAAGAACAATAGCACAGCACAAACAGGCCTGCAGCCAATCACAGCACAGCTACGGACAATAACACACAACATAAACAAGCCTGCAGCCAATCACAGCACAGCTACGGACAATAACACACAACACCCACGAGCCTGCAGCCAATCACAGCACAGCTACGGACAATAACACAAACAACCCTGCAGCCAATAAGAGTGCAGACATCACGCTTTTCACACATTCAGGCACTAAGCTGTGGCGGTAACCACAGTGACATATGCAGTTTATGTTTTATTTGTTTATCACAGATTTTTTTAAAACACATCCATTTACAGAGCTGTATTAACGTCAGCGTTTCAGGCTCAGTACCTTGCTGAAGGGTCCTACGCTAACTTTTCAGGACTTCAGCATTGAGCTCATTCTTACAGGCCCACTTTCCAAACCACACTACTCTACCGCTCTCTCCCTTTCTACAGGTCTCTCTCTCTACAGCTCTCTGTCTTTCTACACGTCTCTCTCTCTACAGCTCTCTGTCTTTCTACAGGTCTCTCTCTCTACAGCTCTCTCCCTTTCTACAGGTCTCTCTCTCTACAGCTCTCTCTGACTGTAGGTCTCCCTCAGTCTACAGTTTTATTTTTCTCAGATTTGTAAAAGAGTGCTAGTTTGAATTTCATCAGTGTATGCTACACCCTCCATCCCCTATCCCACATAGACATGCCTCATGTTACAGTGCTGGACCGTAGCTGTGTGTGACCAAGTCTGATCGTGTGTGACAGTGTGTGACCGAGTCTGTGTGTGACAGAGTCTGACCATGCCTGACCGTGTCTGACTGTGTCTGACGGTGTCTGATGGTGTCTGACGACATCTGATGGTGTCTGACCGTGTCTGACGGTGTCTTGCCGTGTCTGCCAGTGTCTGACGGTGTCTGATGGTGTCTGACCATGTCTTGCCGTGTCTGACGGTGTCTGACGGTGTCTGGCCGTGTCTGACAGTGTCTGCCGGTGTCTGATGGTGTCTGATGGTGTCTGACCATGTCTGACGGTGTCTGACCATGCCTGACAGTGTCTGATGGTATTTGATGGCATCTGATGGTGTCTGACCATGTCTGACCGTGTCTGACGGTGTCTGATGGTATTTGATGGCGTCTGATGGTGTCTGACCATGTCTGACCGTGTCTGACGGTGTCTGATGGTATTTGATGGTGTCTGATGGTGTCTGACCATGTCTGACCGTGTTTCTCCTGCAGAGCGCACAGTCCCACACCAGCTCTTCAGGCCCATGCTGATTGGCTTTGTGTCAGCCGCTGCTGTGCTGGCCATCTTTCTGGTGCTGTTGTTCTACAAGTACCTGCAGGTAAGCGCACCTGGACCATGCCCTGCCACACCACATACAGAGGAGCAAATGTACCTGTCCCAACAGTCATTGTCTCTCCATTATCCTCTCTCTTTCGCTCTCTCTCTCTCTCTCTCTCACCACAGAAACCCAAGTATCAGATCCAGTGGAAGGTAATTGAGGGTATCCATGGCAACAATTATGTTTACATTGACCCCACCCAGCTGCCATATGACCATCAGTGGGAGTTTCCACGAGACAAACTTCGCTTTGGTGAGAATGTCTGAACATGCTGCATTTACTGCACATCATGCATTTACTGCACCTGCTGCATTTACTGAACTGTGTGCATTTACTGCACCTTCTGCATTTACTGCACATCATGCATTTACTGCACCTGCTGCATTTACTGCACATCATGCATTTACTGCACCTGCTGCATTTACTGAACTGTGTGCATTTACTGCACCTGCTGCATTTACTGAACTGTGTGCATTTACTGCACCTGCTGCATTTACTGCACATCATGCATTTACTGCACCTGCTGCATTTACTGCACATCATGCATTTACTGCACCTGCTGCATTTACATTATGAGTTTTAGTAAATGTCATTCACAATAAATAAACCCAGGATTTAAAAAAACTTTAAAACTTTGAAACTGAGTTTCAATTTGTGCACATTTCAGATGTAGATAATAATAGTAGTAGTTATAATAGTAGTAATAATTCCCATGTGTTTACATTCAATTTAATTAAATTATAAACATAACAGGATATTACATTCCAGGACATATTATTACGAGACATTATTGTACATGACTAGAGTGAATTATTATTTCATGGCATGTGACTCTGTTTAGGGTGAGAAATGAACATAATGCTGAACTTAGTCGGGAAAGTGGCGAGCATTGTTGGGGTGAATGACCTGTTCTCGTTATTATGTTATTTCTTAAATACCTGAAAAAGGAAAAGGCTCTGACCACACTACTCACTACGCTTACTCAACTACTCAACTACTCACTACTGACTACGCTCTACTCAACTACTGTCTATTCAACTACTCAACAACTCTCTACTCAACTACTCACTATTCAATTACTCTGTACTCAGCTACTAATTACTCAACTACTCACTACTCAACTACTCACTACGCTTACTCAACTACTTACTACTCAACTACTCAAGTACTTACTACTCACTACTCAATACTCAACTGACTGCTTTGAACCTGTAGCTTATTGGTTAGGACAGGACTGCCCAATCCTGTTCCTGGGGATCTACCGTCATGTAGGTTTTCATTTCAGCCCGAATTTGGCCTGCCTAATTTCTACTAATTAGCATCTCAGCCAGATCTCTAGCTGTTGAATGAGGTGTGCTCTGTTAGGGTTGTAGTGAAAACCTACATGATGGTGGATCTCCAGGAACAGGGTTGGGCAGCCCTGCTCTTGCTGTTGAATGAAGTGTGCTTTGTTACGGTTGGAGTGAAAACCTACAGGATGATGGATCTCCAGGAACAGGGCTGAGCAGCCCTGGGTTTCAAGCTGAGTTGCCATCCCACTGTGTCTGTGTGTGTGTGTGTGAGGGGGGTTTTCTTTGGCTGAGTTGCCATCCCACTGTCTGTGTGTGTGTGTGTGAGGGGGGTTTTCTTTGGCTGAGTTGCCATCCCACTGTGTCTGTGTGTGTGTGTGTGAGGGGGGTTTTCTTTGGCGTGTGGTGCTGACTCTGGTCGGTGAGTGTGTATCTGCAGAGCGCCCCTCCCACTGTGTAAACAGGCTGTTTACACACAGACTGTCTCCAGCCGTCTGCGCGTAACGGCGCCGCCAAACAGGATCTGACATGTCCTGTTGCCGCGGCTGCGGTCTCCATGGTAAAGGTGTGGATCTGTGGTTTCAGGGAAAACGCTGGGCTCTGGAGCCTTCGGGAAGGTGGTGGAGGCCACAGCCTACGGCATGTCCAAGGCGGACTCCGTGATGACCGTCGCGGTGAAAATGCTAAAACGTGAGCACAGTCTGTACTCCTATATTTACTGAAGCCTACATGAGAGCCAACTCAAACTTTAATGGTGTGTGTGTGTGTGTGTGAGTGTGTGAGTGTGCAAGTTTTCACGTGTTTGATGTATTACGGTGTAGTGTAGAAGATGCATGTTTCTGTGGTGTGTGAGTCTGAGCGCTAGTGGTGTGTGAGTCTGAGCGCTAGTGGTGTGTGAGTCTGAGCGCTAGTGGTGTGTGAGTCTGAGCGCTAGTGGTGTGTGAGTCTGAGGGCTAGTGGTGTGTGAGTCTGAGGGCTAGTGGTGTGTGAGTCTGAGGGCTAGTGGTGTGTGAGTCTGAGCGCTAGTGGTGTGTGAGTCTGAGGGCTAGTGGTGTGTGAGTCTGAGCGCTAGTGGTGTGTGAGTCTGAGGGCTAGTGGTGTGTGAGTCTGAGCGCTAGTGGTGTGTGAGTCTGAGCGCTAGTGGTGTGTGAGTCTGAGGGCTAGTGGTGTGTGAGTCTGAGGGCTAGTGGTGCTGTGGTGTGATGATGCATTTCCCATCTGTTCATTTATATGGGCCCCTGAAGTGTCCTTCCTCTCCTGCACTCTACAGGGGTCCCCGTAGTTCTGGTCCCCATAAGCTGTCAGAATGGGAAACGGCCAGCATAGAATGTGCTTTGTCAGGGCCTCTCAGAATAGCCTCCACAGCCTGAAGGCCGCAGACAGCTGCTAGCGCCTTTTCACCAACTCGTTTATTCAGACAAACGCAGGAAGCCTCTGTGTGGGGCTCGCTGTGAAAGCTTTCATTAAGTGATTAAATGTACACTCTATTTATTATGTGATGTGTGGGTGTGCGTGCGTGTGTGTGTGTGCGTGTGTGCATGCATGTGTGTGTGTGCATGTGTGTGTGTAACAGCGAGTGCGCACGCTACAGAGAAGGAGGCCTTGATGTCCGAGCTGAAGGTGCTCAGTTACCTGGGGCACCACATGAACATTGTGAACCTGCTGGGAGCCTGCACTGTGGGAGGTGAGTACACACACACACACACACGCACACACACACACACACGCACACACACACACACACACACACGCACACACACACACACACACGCACACACACGCACACACGCACACACACTCAGACACACACACACACGCACACACACTCACACACACTCACACACACACACAAACACACGCGCACACACTCACGCACACACACAAACACACGTACACACACACACACACACACACACACAGGCACACACACATCTGATGCTTGTGTGTTGTTTACATGTTTCTGATACATGTTTGGGTGATGTTGCTGTGTTTTGGTCACAGGGCCGACTCTGGTGATCACAGAATACTGCTGTTTTGGGGACCTGCTGAACTTTGTGAGGAGAAAGAGAGACATGTTCCTGTGCTCCAAGCTGGGAGAAGATCGTTATTACAAGAACATCCTGATACAGAGGGAGGGTAGCAGGTCAGTCCCACCCAAGTATTGTTGGGGGCGGAGCTTGAGTATAGGGGTGGAGCGTATGCTGACTATCTGAGGTTCTGCTGACCTTTGAACCCTGTGCTCTTTTTCTCACCTCCCCTCAGTGATGATAACTGGAATGGCTACATGGCCATGAAGCCCTCTGTCCACGGCACCCCACAGCAAGGGTACCCTACAAAGCAGCCCCGCACAGGCCGGAAAGGCAAGGCAGCGTTTCACCCTAACATTTACACTGCATTATACACACTGCATTGTCTACACCCTAATATTTACACTGCATTATACACACTGCATTATTTACACCCTAACATTTACACTGCGTTATACACACTGCATTATTTACACCCTAACCTTTACACTGCGTTATACACACAGCATTATTTACACCCTAACATTTACACTGCGTTATACACACTGCATTATTTACACCCTAACATTTACACTGCATTATACACACTGCATTATTTACACCCTAACATTTACACTGCATTATACACACTGCATTATTTACACCCTAACATTTACACTGCATTATACACACTGCATTATTTACACCCTAACTATTATACTGCGTTATACAGACTGCATTATTTACACCCTAATATTTACACTGCGTTATACACACTGCATTATTTACACCCTAACATTTATACTGCATTATACACACTGCATTATTTACACCCTAACATTTATACTGCATTACACACACTGCATTATTTACACCCTAATATTTACACTGCGTTATACACACTGCATTATTTACACCCTAACATTTACACTGCATTATACACACTGCATTATTTACACCCTAACATTTACACTCCCCATACACTACGGTATGTACACTGTAGTACTCACAATCTCCTCTGACTCTTGTGATGTTTACAGACATCAGGAGGCGGGACAGGGGGTGGGGCAGGGGGCAGGACAGGGGGTGGGGCAGGGGGTGGATTTATGGCTTCCTTCAGATGAAAGTGGTTAAAGAGTTAACTCCTGTGGGACAGGGCTGGTCTATGTTTGATAATGATGTGAATACCATGATATCTGCAGTCGCGTAAGGCTGTTAAATTACTTTAAATACCTCACAAGGTTAATGCCAGAAGTACCATAAGGCTGTTAAAATACCTCACAAAGCTGACTTACTGTGACTCCACAGGCCTGAATTTAATAATCAGCTCTTATTTTATTAAGTATTCATGTTTTGGCTCACAAACAGTTTTTTTTAAGTTTATCAGTCCCCAAAATGAACCTAGCTGCGTTTGTGAAGGAAACACTTCGGTTTAATTGCGAATTCTGGACAGATGATGACAGAACCCCAATAGAGGTAGCGGAGCAGCAGGAACCTGTTTTTCATGATCAACAAGCTGAAAATTTCCCTGCTGGTTAGCTCACAGCTCTAACCCCCCTCCTGCTCCGCAGTCACTCGTCATTTGAATGAAAACAAACAGATCACCTCGCATAAAACCATTCGCGTTAAACAGAACAATAGGGTCAAATTAAATCCATTTAAACTTGAGCTGACCATTCAGATATTGTTTGCATTTGTTTTTTTATTGAACTCTCTTTATTTGGAAATGAATTTATGTGCAATGGGCAAAGTCCAAGTGTATCACATGAGTTTGGCTGTACAAAGAGAAGTCAGTTTGGTTGTTTAAAATCATATTAATCAGGTATGAATCATGCAGAATATGCGCTGCATAAACACACATCTACACACACACACAACACACACACACACGCGCGCACACACACACACGCGCACACACACCCAGCACGCACCCACACACACACACACACACACACATGCAGACACATACACACACACACACACACACACACACGTGCACACACGCACACACATATACACACACACACACATGCACGCACACACACGCGCACACATGCACGCACACACATGCACACAAACGCACACGCACGTGCACACACACACACACACACATTTGTGTACCTGATACTGTAGCAGTATATGTTTAAAATTGATTTATACCCACTTAGCCAGTGTTGAAGCCTAATCTGTTAGCATTTCTGTTTGGCTCTGTTCGTTATAGAGTAAACTGTTGAAAGGGCCATTGTGTTTGCTCACCCAGCTGTGCAGATTGTCTGTGTGGTGTGTGTTCTGTGGTTATGTTGGTGTTCTGTGGGAGTGTGTATTTCAGCTGTGACACACAGCTGCCTGTCAATATCCTGTTCCAGAATATCTGTTCTCGAAAAGAGTAGCACTGCGCTAAGCCGTCAAAAAACCCCTCAGAGACCAAACTAACAAAACTGAACTTCTGTGTTTCAAATGGAAATATATGGCCTGCTTGGAGAGCGAGCTATGCACCTGTGAGTCTGTATTAGTGCACCTGTGTGTGTCTGTATTAGTGCACCTGTGAGTCTGTATTAGTGCACCTGTGTGTGTCTGTATTAGTGCACCTGTGAGTCTGTATTAGTGCACCTGTGTGTGTCTGTATTAGTGCACCTGTGTGTGTCTGTATTACATTACATTAGAGGCATTTAGCAGACGCTCTTATCCAGAGCGACTTACACAACTTTTTACATAGCATTTTTTACATTGTATCCATTTATACAGCTGGATATATACTGAAGCAATTTCGGTTAAGTACCTTGCTCAAGGGTACAACGGCAGTGTCCTTACCCGGGAATCGAACCTACGACCTTTCGGTTACAAGCCCAGTTCCTTACCCACTGTGCTACACTCCGTCCTCCGTCCTAGTGCACCTGTGTGTGTCTGTATTAATGCACCTGTGAGTCTGTATTAGTGCACCTGTGAGTCTGTGGCTTCTGTTCATTGGCTGCTCCCCTGAGGAAGAACCGGTCTCTAATGTGACATCATCAATGCGAGCCCAGTCTGTTTTTCACACTACGAGCACTATAACTGGTCTGAATTACTGAGTCATTGAAATGTCTTCATCCAGCCTGGGGTTCAAGAAGACCCCCAATACCCCCCCCCCACCCCTACCCCTGTGCACCCACTAAGTAAAACTCTGATGATAACCCCCCCATGCAGGAGGCGGAGCCTGTGGCGACAGGTACGTCTTGAGTGAAGCACCCGAGGAGGATGTGATGTCACTGGATACGGAGGATCTGCTCAGCTTCTCCTACCAGGTTGCAAAGGGCATGGACTTCCTGGCCTCCAAAAACGTAAGATGATCTTCCTCCACCCTTCCTGACCCTAACCCTCCGCCCCCGGTCTGAGCATGCTCATTAGAAAGGAGTCTCACAGGATAACCGGACACTTTGCGTGCCCGTGGTGATAAAGGTGTGTCTAAAAACTCCCTGACTGAGTGTGTCCGTGTGGGTGTGTGTGTGTGTGTGTGTGTGTGTGTGTGTGAACTTGTGATACTATCTTTGTGAGAACCACATCTTCTCACAAGGATAGAAAGATGAGGACAACTGCGCAAAGTGGGGACCTTTTGCTGGTCCGCACAAGTTCAAGAGGCTGTTTTAGGGTTAAGACTTAGGGTTAGGGTTAGGGTTAGGACTTAGGATTAGGGTTAGGGTTAGGGTTAGAATTAGGTTAAGGTTAGGCGTGCAGTGATTAGGGTTAGGGTTAGAGGTTACGGAATGAATGTAGTCAATGGGAAGTCCTCACAAGTATAGCAGTACGGGACTGTGTGTGTGTATGTGCATGTGTCCTGTGTGTGCTGTGCGTGTGTGTGCGTGTGTGCTGTGTGTCCTGTGTGTGCTGTGCGTGTGTGTGCATGTGTGCTGTGTGTGCTGTGCGTGTGTGTGCATGTGTGCTGTGTGTGCTGTGTGTGCTGTGCGTGTGTGTGCGTGTGTGCTGTGCATGTGTGTGCATGTGTGTGCGTGTGTATGTGTGCATGCTGTATGTGCTGTATGTGTGTATGTGTGTTGTTTCACTGATTCTGTGTGTGTATTTCAGTGATTCTGTGTGTGTGTTTCACTGATTCTGTGTGTGTGTGTTTCACTGATTCTGTGTGTGTATTTCAGTGATTCTGTGTGTGTATTTTAGTGATTCTGTGTGTGTATTTCAGTGATTCTGTGTGTGTATTTCAGTGATTCTGTGTGTGTGTTTAAAGTGTATCCACAGAGACCTGGCCGCCCGGAACATTCTCCTGACGCAGGGACGAGTAGCTAAGATCTGTGACTTCGGTCTGGCCAGAGACATCACCACTGACTGCAACTACGTGGTGAAAGGCAATGTGAGTGTGAGACACAAGCATGTGAAATATGTCCCGGGAGAGCCTCGACGCGGAACACAGGCATAAACCCATCGGATGAAGGGCTGGTATTCGCCTCAGGCTGGTCTTACACATTCACACATGACAGGGCCATCTATTGTTATATCGCTCATAAATCCTGTCAGGTTCCTCTCTCACTGGTATGTGTGATGATAATAATAATGTCTTTATTTGTATAGCACTTTACAAGCATAGACAGCACATGTGACAATTATAATATCTTTATTTGTATAGCAGTTTTCAAACATATACCCAGTGCAAAGTACTTCACAGAGATTAAATACCATGAAGCTGAAAAACCTTTAAAAAAAATTTTTTTTTTAAAACGACAAAACTTTTGGGAGAATTAACAGTAAAATGTGAGCCAAACAATGAAGCATTCATGGAAGTGACACTTAAGACATGATTTGAAAGATGACGAACGCTGGCAGTAAGGGCGTTCCCGAGCCTTGGGGCCCTAACAGAAAAGGCAGGAACACCTTTGGTTTTGGGCTGAGGCTCCGGAACAGCCAGCAGTGCCTGAACAGGTGACCTCTGAGGTCACAGCGGCTGGTCGGGAACAAACAGTTCCGTAATACATTCAGGTTCCAGGCCAAGCAGCAGATCCGCAGCAGCAGGTCAGCTGTGAGATGGCTGCAGTCCAACACTCAGTGCTGCATACTGCCCGAAACCGAAACATCCACCAACAGTCACTTTTCAGAATTTATTTGGTGCACAATTTGATGCTTGTGATTTGCTGTCTGCCTGGGTCTTGAGTTGATTATCCCAGCTCTGGGATTGGCCTATTTCTGATGATGCATTTCCTGTGAGTTAACTGATTGTGATGATGTGTTTCCTGTCCAGGCTCGGCTTCCTGTGAAGTGGATGTCCCCGGAGAGCATCTTCGACTGTGTGTACACGCTGGAGAGCGACGTCTGGTCCTATGGAATCCTGCTCTGGGAAATATTCTCTCTTGGTATGTCTTCACATTTCTGTAACACTGTAAATTAGGAAGCTATTTGGGATGTGTAGCTTGCTGTCAAAGACCTGAGAATTTTATCAGCTGTTTTGCATTGATTTTGATAGTCCTGCTTGCCAGTTATGAAGAGGCTTTTAAAAAAGTTACTACTACCTCCTTAAAATTTATAACTCTTATACCAGAGCCAAGATTCATTAATCACAGTTAACTGGTGGCCTATAATGTTGCTGAATTTCCATTATAAGATGTTGGCATTAATCTTGGCTAAGAGCCTGAAGCTGGGACTGAATGATATTGTGGAATCTAATTCACCAATACTTGGTTGAGTATAATGACTTGCTTGGTGTTAATCTGTTAAAAACAATAAAATTGCATTTGGCAGATGTGGTTCCTTTCAACAGTGCTGACAGTGCTTTTGTTTCTCCTGCAGGAAGTAGCCCATACCCAGGGATACCTGTGGACTCCACCTTCTACAAGATGATCAAGGATGGATACAGGATGAGCCAGCCAGAGTTTGCACCCAGTGAGATGTGAGTGTGTACAGGAGACAGACCCTCTTCCCTCCAGAGCACATTGCTTGCTGCTAGGATGTAGGTACAGCTCTGGTAGAGGATGCTGGGTGGCTCATTCAGTTAAGGTACCAGATCGAATCCAGACTGTGCCAGTTCCAGCAATTGGCGGTAGCTCCCTGGGGGTAATACGTAATTAGCGATTGCCTCACGAAGGGTATGGGAGGATTCAGTCAGTTAGGGGACCTCATTAGAGACCTCTGCTGGGTAGTCAGGCGCATATGAAAGGTCTTCCTCTGACTCAACTCTGTGTGAGCTGAGCTATAGAGAGAGAGGGAGGGAGAGGGAGAGAGACAGAGATGGAGTGAGAGACGAAAGGAGGAAGGGGAGAGGGATAAAGAGAGATTAAGAGAGAGAGGAAAGGAGGGAAGCACACGAGGGGAGGAGAGACAGAGAGAGAGATCTGTGGGTGATTTGCCGAACAGCCAGGTGTGTGTCGTCCTGCAGGTATGATGTCATGAAGTCTTGCTGGGAGGCGGAGCCACTGAGGAGGCCTGGGTTCGGGAAGATTGTGGAGCGGATTGAGCGGCAGCTGTCAGACAGCACCAAACATGTGGGTTCCACAGACACTACTCACAATGAGACTCTAAAACACACTACTCACAATGAGACTCTAAAACACACTACTCACAATGAGACTCTAAAACACATGCTACTCACAATGAGACTCTAAAACACACTACTCACAATGAGACTAAAACACACACTACTCACAATGAGACTCTAAAACACACTACTCACAATGAGACTAAAACACTACTCACAATGAGACTAAAACACACACTACTCACAATGAGACTCTAAAACACACTACTCACAATGAGACTCTAAAACACACGCTACTCACAATGAGACTCTAAAACACACTACTCACAATGAGACTCTAAAACACACACTACTCACAATGAGACTAAAACACTACTCACAATGAGACTAAAACACACACTACTCACAATGAGACTCTAAAATACACACTACTCATAATGAGACTAAAACACACACTACTCACAATGAGACTCTAAAACACACTACTCACAATGAGACTCTAAAACACACACTACTCACAATGAAACTAAAACACACACTACTCACAATGAGACTCTAAAACACACACTACTCACTATGAGACTAAAACACATACTACTCACAATGAGACTCTAAAACACACACTACTCACAAGGAGACTAAAACACACACTACTCACAATGAGACTCTAAAACACACACTACACACAATGAGACTCTAAAACACGCACTACTCACAATGAGACTCTAAAACACGCACTACTCACAATGAGACTCTAAACCACACTGCTCACAATGAGACTCTAAAATACACACTACTCACAATAAGACTAAAACACACTGCACACAATGAGACTCTAAAACACACTACTCACAATGAAACTAAAACACACTACTCACAATGAGACTGTAAAACACACTACTCACTATGAGACTAAAAGACATACTACTCACAATGAGACTCTAAAACACACACTACTCACAATGAGACTCTAAAACACACTACTCACTATGAGACTCTAAAACACACACTACTCACAATGAGACTAAAACACACTACTCATAATGAGACTCTAAAACACACACTACTCACAATGAGGCTAAAACACACTACTCACAATGAGACTAAAACACACTACTCACAATGAGACTCAGAGGAACGGCAGTGCAGTATGCACCCCCTCCCCACAGCGCTGACCCAGGCACAGTTTATAACCTCTCGCCACAGATGCTACAAACAGCTGTTCAGCTTCAGGGCAGCTCATGCTTAGCATCTACAACTGCAGCAAATCACAGTGGCTGGCAGTAATGCTCACTCTGAAATTTAGGAAAGTACAGAGTAAACCGGTTTGATTGATCATTAATTTGTCTCAGCGTTGCGTGTGCTTGGAAATGATTGTGTGTGGTTATGGAGCTGATTGTGTGTGGTTATGGAGCTGATTGTGTGTGGTTATGGAGTTGAGCGTGTGAGATTACGGAGCTGACAGGTGCATTGTTGTCTCTTTTACCTGGCAGATTTACCTGAACTTCAGCAGCAGGTTCTGTGCGCGGGACGAGCAGAACCCTCACTTCCTGCGCCTGAGCTCGGTGGGGAGCAGCACGGCGTCCACACGCCCCCTGCTGGCTGCCGACGACGTGTTCCTGGATGAGCCACAGACCCTGGCGGTCTGAGGCTCCCTCTACCCCCCCTACAGCCCCACCCCACCCCTACCCTCCCCACCCACCCTAGCCCTCCAACCCCACCCCTTCCACCCCTCCCCACCCCCCCCACCCCACCCCTACCCCCACCACCCCACCCCTACCCTCCCCACCCACCCTACCCCTCCCACCCCACCCTTCCCCCTTCCTACCCCCCCAACCCACCCCTGCCCCCCCCACCCACCCTACCCCTCCAACCCCACCCCTTTCGCCCTCCCTACCCCCCCCCCCCCACCCCACCCCTGCCCCCCTCAGCCCAAACCTCCCCACCTGCACCGCCCCCCACTGTTGGAATACAGTCTGAGGCAGTCTGTCGCATGCATTTCCCAGCTAATGCCAATGTGCACTGTACTCCACTGCTCTCTCTGTACATGAGGAAAGTATACTGTTTCTGCTCAATTCAAGTATTTTTTTCAGAGGGGGGTAGGAGGAGAAGGACCAATCAGCTCTTTTTTGTTCTATTAGAATAAGAAGGCATTTTAACATTGAGTGTATTTATTTCTTTGTTAAACCCAGCTGTACTTTTTTTGTTTTTTTTTTAAGTCTAAGGCTTCCTATTTCTTCAGTATTACTCTTTAACCATGTGAAGGATGAATATTTTGCAAAATGATGTTTTGGGCCAAAGTTAATATAAGTTTCCTTCTCACTCAGCTGTGCATTTGTAAAACAGAACGGGCCAGATGTACCAAGCCTTTACCAGCTAGGTTCAGGCACAGATATAAAAACATGGGTGTTATGTATCAAACAGTCATACAGGGCTGGAAGCACAGTGTGCCTGTCACCTACGTAAGTCATCGCAAGGTGCACTTCTCTCCTTAATGCATATGCATTTAAGGGAGGATTGAACAAATAACAAGTGAAAACATAATGCGTGGCTGATTATATGTTCTGTTGAATTCACTGAAGCTCACGCAATCAATGCAGGTCAATTCTTGTCTGGAATTTATCCGCCTCTGAAGAGCAGGCATTACATGCAGACAGATATAGGCCTCAAAGATGTGCTGAGAGAACCTTTGCAACAGGAATCACATCATTTCAACTTCCTGAGAAAGAAATCATCAAATGGTCCAGATTAAGCAGCCACACAATAATTAAGGCTGCATGTTTGTCTTGCAAAATATTGGCTAAAGTCACAGTGCAGTCACATAAAAGTTGCTAAAAAGTTATCATAGAAAACTGAAAAAAGAGGCAGAGATCACAGAGTGTTTAAAAAAAAAGATTCACTAAATTAACCAATAGATCTCAAGTACAGCAGTGGGATGTGATTGAAATAACATGAGCAATTGTAGCAGGTTCTTACTGTATAAAAAAAAAAACTGTGGGCAGTTTCCGCTAGTAAAAAATACAAGTAAATGCGTTCATAGGCTGGTGCATTTAATCACTGTCCATCATGGAAAGAGCAGGCTTTTTGCCTTTAACAGAACATTGTTAGAAACAGCATACAGAGCACACTGAAATTGCGTTACTGCATTGTTTGACGAAATCAAGGAATCCATGACACCCATGAATTCTGTGACAATTACTCTTCTGGGAGAAATGAAAGATGACCTGGAACCTCCCACACAGCATTCCCATTCGATCCCAGCAAGGGTAACGTCACTATCTCGCTATCTGGATTAATTCAATCAACAATTACCACCACAGCTAGAATATCACAGTCCGCATTTTGTCCTGTGCTGACCGTATTGCTGGATAGACTGATGCATCGATTTCCCAGCATCCAGTCAAGACAATCAACACTCCAAAGAGGAGATTTTTAACTGTGTCTTTTAAGCTCCGCTTCATACACAGAATGCGATTAACAGGCGGTCCCATTGGCTGAATGCGTAATTAGCTGTAGGCATAGGAAATAAGACGTCGATTTCACGCAGATGCGTACACACCAACACACCCTCAGCAGGCCACATTTTGCTCTGCAGGTTTTATGTACGTACATCTGGCCCAGTGTCTGACTGACTGTGCTTCTGCTGACGCAGGTCCAGAATCCAGGCCAGGACTTCCATGTGTCCAGTTAGAATGAGATCAACCTTATATTAAATTCTGTCCTATGTGTGGTACTAAGACTTGAATTCAGGGACTTATTGTTATTATTATTATTGTTGTTATTACTACTACAATATGTATTTTATTTTATGTATTATTGACAGGGACTTGAATGAGTACCTACTTGGAGTGACATTAATAAGGCTTATGGTTTTTTTAGGAAAGGTGTGACAGGTACACATATACGGTAGTGCAGTCTATTTCCCTAGCACTCTTAACGCTGTGTTAAAAAGCTCGACACATTTCACTCAAGCTAAGGTCAAATGCTTAAAACAGAGGTGTCTGGAAGAAAATGTGTTCCTTGCATATGTATAAATATAAATATTTTGTTGTAAATATGAATTTGCCTGAGCTTGCTGTAAACCTGTCTCCTTGTATGCTTGGCATTGCTGTATCTGTACATTAGCATTATTTTAAGTGATGTTAAGAACAGGTTGTTCGTGGTTTATGACATGAAGATGTTATGCTTTGCAGTTCAAGGTATGCATCATCAGATGTGGGTTGTGGTCAGTGCGCATATTCATTGTGATGTCATGCTGTACTGTTATGTCATGCTGTAGGTTGTGGGGATGCTTCCTCCTCCTCTCCTCTTCATCAGCTGGATCTCCAAGCTGATTGGTGAATTCCCAGCCAATCAGCTTGATGATAGGTTGAATAGTCTTGGTCTTACTGGTTGAGTAAACTTTTAACTTTGAGTCTTGAGATATGGCTGACCCCTGCGTGGGTGAGACTACAGAACCACTTGGGCATGTGGAGGTCCTTCAGGTGAGCTCTGTTTGGCTCATTCAGGTGAGCTCTGGTCCTTCAGGTGAGCTCTGGTCCTTCAGGTGAGCTCTGTTTGGCTCATTCAGGTGAGCTCTCTTTGACTCATTCAGGTGAGATCTGTTTGGCTCATTCAGGTGAGCTCTGGTCCTTCAGGTGAGCTCTGTTTGACTCATTCAGGTGAACACTGTTTGACTCATTCAGGTGAGCTCTGTTTGACTCATTCAGGTGAGCTCTGACTCATTCAGGTGAGCTCTGTTTGGTTTGTTCAGGTGAGCTCTGGTGCTTCAGGTGAGCTCTCTTGGTTGCTTCAGAGGTGCAGTTTTTGGGTCTCTCAGGGGGCAAGCTCTGATGGAGACACACAGAAGTTTGCCATTGTGTCCAGCTGCTTCCTGTGCAGGAAGTTGAGTCACCTCCCCACACACCGCACTTCCTCCCGAGTAGCGTCTGTGCTAAGGGGCTGTTAAGCATCAGTTGGAGAGGTTACAGCACCCCCCCCCACTCACCACTGTTTCAGTCTCCGCCTCTGTGCTGTTGATAATGCTGATGATATTGATTACCCATGTTTGTTCATGCTTTCCAAAGAGAATATTCACTTCCTGTTTTTTTGCTTCACTTCCTGTACTTCTTACAGGTTCTTTACACAACACAGGGTCATGTTATTTAGAGAAGAGCAGGTTGCCTCTCGTTGGAGGAGAGAAGGTTGCTCCTTCACCACAGGCCCACAGCATTATACATATAAAGGTTAAGAAATAGATCTGTGTACATTAACTCATTTAAATAGATGTTTGGAAAAGAATATTGTGTATAAAGTGTTATTTAAAGATTAAAAAGTTTCCTGCTCAGTTCAAACTCTCTGTCCTTACATTTCTGGAAGCTTATTGGAATGTGACATCAATTTAAATGGAATGCTCTGTTGTGGCAATATATTCTGGTATGTGTTGCTTTTCGTCAGTGTAAATAAATGAGTGAAATTCTGAAAAGCTTCTTCTTGATCCTGCCCTCGTTTATGAAAATTCCTGCTGTGCTCTCACCTCCTGCATTAATACAAACACATAAGGGGAAATTCATACATATATAAAACATTACTCTTCCTAATAATGGTTATCACTGTGTGAAACGTATCATGATAAAATGTGAATGAAAAATGCAAGAAACATCTTGTAATACTATACATTATTAGAAATAGTGTGTGTGTGTGTGTGTGTCTCACCCTACTGTTGCTCCATCAGATAAAAGGAGGAAATCCCTCCATTCAGCTCTGAACGAAAAAACGGTTCAGAAAGAGGCTGTGGGGATCCAGAGCAGCATGGAGAGCTGCTGCTCCATCCGCAGACTTCAGAAAAGGAGAGTCTGGAGAACAGGGAGAACTCTGCGTTTGCAGGAGAAGATGGAAAGGAAGAGGCCACAATGTACACTGGGAAAAAATAGCAATAAAAAAGAGTGAACTGGTCTTTCCTCATGTGACCCCTCTGGTGTGTCTGACAGCGTAACAGAGACCATAACTAGTTCAGTCCCACAGACCATAATGAGCTAGGTCCTAGACACACAAAACGTGAATCCTTTACTTCCTCACTTCTGAGTGAACTAGTGAAACTAGTTTCTTCTTCCAAATCGACCACCTGCGCTCTTCACCCCATACCCACAAAGCTACTGAAGAAACTATTGCCTGTTCTTAGCAAACCAATTCTTAGTGTAATTAACTCTTCACTGTTATCCAGCTATGTTCTCATATCTTTTAAGAAGGCAGAGATCAAGCTACTGCTCAAGATCATCTGCTAAATGCCTGTAATGCCATGTGATATTCTCTTCAAATTTGATAAGGATACATTCTATGATAAGAATAGTGTGCTATGATTTGTAATTATTTGAGTGCTTTGGACATCAGTGCGTTGAGTTGTGCAGTGTGTTGGGTTGTGTAGCGTGTTGGGTTATGTAGTGTGTTGGGTTTGTGCAGTATTGTGGGTTGTGTAGTGTTTGAGTTGTGTAGCGTGTTGGGTTGTGCAGTGTGTTGGGTTTGTGCAGTGTGTTGAGTTTGTGCAGCATGTTGGGTTATGTCGTGTGTTGGGTTTGTGCAGTGTGTTGGGTTGTGCAGAGCGTTGGGTTTGTGTAGTGCGTTGGGTTTCGTAGTCTGTTGGGTTTGGGCAGTGTGTTGGGTTGTGTAGTGTGTTGGGTTTGTGTAGTGTGTCAGGTTTGTGTATTGTGTTGGGTTTGTGCAGTGTGTTGGGTTGTACAGTGTGTTGGGTTTAGGCAGTGTGTTGGGTTGTGTAGCATGTTAGGTTTGGGCAGTGTGTTGGGTTGTGTAGCATGTTCAGTTGTGCAGTGTGTAAAGAGCTGTTTTTTCTCAGCTTGCTGCTGTTCATTATTTTCGTTCAACGATTGTGACCTTCCTGTGGTTTCTGTGGCAAGTGTGACCGTTTGTGCCTCCCCCGAGACAGAGCGGGCAATCGACGAGAAAGATGGAAAGATTCAGCCAGGAGTCTCTGAAAGAGTACAGTAGTCTCTCCCTATACCTGTAAAACACGATCTCTTACACCTGAGTAACACAGTCTGTCATTGGGCAGGTTTGATTGGTAAAGGGATGTAAGATATGAGCAGGTTTGATTTGGTAAAGGAGTGTTAGATATGAGCAGGTTAATTAGGTAAAGGGTGTAAGATATGAGCAGGTTAATTAGGTAAAGGGTGTAAGATATGAGCAGGTTAATTAGGTAAAGGGTGTAAGATATGAACAGGTTTGATTAGGTAGAGGGATGTAAGATATGAGCAGGTTAATTAGGTAAAACTTTGTATTGCTTTATCACTTCGCCGTTGTGGCAGTTAGCAGAAGGAAAGGGGGGTCATAGTGGGCGCAGGGTGGCGGAATCCGGTGGCCCTCTGTGGGGAATGAGGAACCCGCCGCAGAGAGAACACTCCTCTCACCAGCCTTTATCACTGAGCTCCCTGTTTCCTCCTCCACAAAATAGAGTAACCAGCCTGAACCATACGACCCTCATGCTCCACACCATCTAATCAATAAACAATATACACAATCTAATCAATGAACTCTATACCCCATCTAATCATTAAACACTGTTCACCATGTAATCATTAAACACTGCACACAATCGAATCATTAAACACTACACACAATCTAATCAATAAACACTACACGCCATCTAATCAATAAACACTATACACCATCTAATCAATAGATAATATACACCATCTAATCAATAAACACCATACAGCCTCTGGGGGGCGCTGTGAGGCCTTTGGGCGCACGGCCTCTGGGGGGCACTGTGAGGCCTTTGGGCGCACGGCCTCTGGGGGGCACTGTGAGGCCTTTGGGCGCACGGCCTCTGGGCGGCGCTGTGAGGCCTTTGGGCGCACGGCCTCTGGGGGCGCTGTGAGGACTTTGGGAGCGAGTGGAATTTGGGGGTGACAGGGATGCAGGCGCTGATTTTGATGGATGGTTCTGTCAGCCGGACCCACGGGGTTGCACAGGGCTGCACAGGGCTCTACGGGGCTGCACAGGGCTCTACGGGGCTCTACGGGGCTCTACGGCACTGCACGGGGCTGCATGGGGCTCTACGGGGTTGCACAGGGCTGCACAGGGCTCTACGGGGCTGCACAGGGCACTCTGTGTACCTGTGTATCTCTGTGTATCCCTGTGTATCCCTGTGTACCTCTGTGAATACCTGTGTATCCCTGTGTATCTCTGTGAATACCTGTGTATCTGTGTATACCTGTGTATCTCTGTGCACCTGTATATCTCTGTGAATACCCATGTATCTCTGTGTATACCTGTGTATCTCTGTATATTCCTGTGTATCTCTGTAAACTTGTGTATCTCTGTGTATACCTGTGGATCTCTGTGGATCTCTGTATATTCCTGTGTATCTCTGTGTACCGGCTCCATTTCTGAAGGAACCAAGAATTCTGCTCTGTACCAGAAAATCCTGAAGCAGAATGTCCGGTCATCTGTTCATGAACTGAAGCTGAAGCGTAATTGAACCAAGCAGCAAGACAATGATCCAAAACACAAACGCAAGCCCCCATCGGAAAAGAAAATGTAAGTTTTGGAGTGGCCTAGTCAAAATCCTGACTTGAACCCAGCAGAGATGCTGTGGCAGGACGTGGAATGAGCAGTTCTGTCTGAATTAAAGCAGTTCTGCAAAGACGGGTGGGCTAAAAATCCTCAACATTGATGTAAAAGAACGATATCAAATTATAGGAAGTGTTTGCTCGTAGTTACTGCTGCTAATGACAGCAACCACAATTTAAGGGGGCAGTTACCTTTTTCATTAAATAAATGAAATAATCATTTAAACAATTTAAATTTGAACAATGTGTGTTGTGTTAAGTCATGCTCCTTTTGTCTAATTTTCCTTTTTTCTAAATATCTTAAATCATTCTGTGTGCCAGATAGGCAGTAGTAGGGGAGTATCTCTGTGTGCCAGATAGGCAGTTGTAGGGGAGTATCTCTGTGTGCCAGATAGGCAGTTGTAGGGGAGTATCTCTGTACGACCATCTCTTCACATCATAGGGATGAGCAGGTATGCTCTCTATCTCTCCCAGTATCTACCTGGCTGGTCATGCGTTATGGAAACTCTGAATCACTGGGAATCAGGGGGAAATACCTTCCAGGGCTCTCTGAGACACAGGCTCGGGCAGGCAGGTCTGCACATGCTCACAGCCCACAGCCCAGACATCTTGTGTCTCTCATCACGCACGCGAGGGACGAGCCAGGTACAGGTACACAGCCTGCTGGCTTTACCCTGCAGTCTCAGGTACAGGTACACAGCCTGCTGGCTTTACCCTGCAGTCTCAGCTACAGGTACACAGCCTGCTGGCTTTAACCTGCAGTCTCAGGTACAGGTACACAGCCTGCTGGCTTTACCCTGCAGTCTCAGGTACAGGTACACAGCCTGCTTGCTTTACCCTGCAGTCTCAGCTACAGGTACACAGCCTGCTGGCTTTAACCTGCAGTCTCAGGTACAGGTACACAGCCTGCTGGCTTTACCCTGCAGTCTCAGCTACAGGTACACAGCCTGCTGGCTTTACCCTGCAGTCTCAGCTACAGGTACACAGCCTGCTGGCTTTAACCTGCAGTCTCAGGTACAGGTGCACAGCCTGCTGGCTTTACCCTGCAGTCTCAGCTACAGGTACACAGCCAGCTGGCTAGACCCTGAAGTCTCAGGTACAGGTACACAGCCTACTGGCTTTACCCTGCAGTCTTAGCTACAGGTACACAGCCTGCTGGCTTTACCCTGCAGTCTCAGGTACAGGTACACAGCCTGCTGGCTCTACCCTGAAGTCTCAGGTACAGGTACACAGCATGCTGGCTTTAACCTGACCTGCAGTCTCAGGTACAGGTACACAGCCTGCTGGCTCTACCCTGCAGTCTCAGGTACAGGTACACAGCCTGCTGGCTTTAACCTGCAGTCTCAGGTACAGGTACACAGCATGCTGGCTTTAACCTGACCTGCAGTCTCAGGTACAGGTACACAGCCTGTTGGCTCTACCCTGCAGTCTCAGGTACAGGTACACAGCCTGCTGGCTTTACCCTGCAGTCTCAGGTACAGGTACACAGCATGCTGGCTTTAACCTGACCTGCAGTCTCAGCTACAGGTACACAGAATGCTGGCTTTAACCTGCAGTGTCAGGTACAGGTACACAGCCTGCTGGCTTTACCCTGCAGCTGGTGTGATTGCTGTGACTCTCGCGGTGGTATGACCAGAATGCAGACGTTGTTTGTTCTGGAAGTTTCTCTTGGCACAGTCCCAGCCTCCACACCTGCTCCTGACACGTCTGAGTATCCGCCTGTCTGTCCGCCCGCCCGCCTGTCTGTTTGTCTGTGCTTTCCCACCTTTACTCCCTGATCTCGGGTGATCTACCTGCAGTCCACTGATCTCAGGTGATCTACCCGCAGTCCGCTGATCTCAGGCATCCTTCACCCAGCTGGGTTTTCTCATGCTGGCGATATTTTTAGGAGGCATCGGCAGTTCTGCATTTCTGATGTTAAAAGTGTGTCTGAAGAAGATTGCAGCTGAGGTTACAGCCAGCACAGTTATTAATGGGGTGGAACACAATAAATAACAATGTGAAAGCAGCTTCAGAATCAACAGCTTTAAAAAGACTACACACACCAACTCAAGTGTGTCTGTAACTGAGGTGTGTGAGCTTTAAGTGTGTAAAACTAAGGTGTGGATGAGTGTGTGTGGCTCATTCATGGCAGATGAGTGTGTGTGACTCATTTATGGCAGTGACTCAAACTGCTGTGCTCACACAATGCTAATATGTGATGATGCTAATGTGTGATTATGCTAACGCAAGCTTTTTATTGTGATTTACTTTTATAAATTGCCATTTTGGATGTGTCTGGATGTGTGGCATAGGACCCATGTTCAGTTTGTAGAGTGCAATTTTATTTTTTGTACAGTGATACAATTTCTGTTATTTGTGACCTAACATGGTGACCTAATAAGCACCAACGCCAGTAAAGAAGACCATCATACGATAAAAAATCTGAATAAATTGACCAGAGACGTCAAAATTCTTTGTTTCACACATTAGTGTGAAGCAAGAGCTGAGCAGTAAACCACTGAGTACAAAATGGAAGATCACAGTAGTGGATGCATAAAGAATACTTTCAGTTATGATGGAAAATCCCTTTTCAATTGTCAAACAGATCAAGAACACTTTCTAGGGGGTAGAGATATATGTGTCAGACTATGATAAAAAGAAAATATACACTAACATAGCCTCAGAGTAGTCACCACAAGATGCAACCACTGGTGAGCCTGAAGAACATAACGGCTAGTTTAGAGTTTGTTAAATTGGATAATAAAAACCAAGTTCTGGAGTTCTGGAACAAAGTCTTACAGACAAATGAGATAAGTATTAGCCTGTACCGAAGTGATGAAAATAGAAAAGTGTGGAGAAAGAAAGGAACTGTTCATTGATCCTCCATCCCATCTGTGAAACATAGTGGAGGTAGTGTTATAGTCTGGGTGGGTTTGGCTGCCACAGGTGTTACGACCTCTGTTGTAAGCTTGTGTTTCATTTTTCCGAATTCGTCATCAGATTGATATTTCATTTTCCGGCTACTCTGTTTGAAAAAGCCACCATTTGTCACTTACCAGTGGAGACTAGCTCTTCAAAATCATGCTTTGTCTGTGGTGTATAGTGCCTGCTTTGTTTTACTTCGCGCATTTCACCCCATTTTGTTTGATTCCGATTCTCGCCTAGCCCTCCTGGTTTGTTTGCTAATTGTTTGATTTTTTGTTTGACCATTTGCTAGTTCATGACCTCACCTCTGGTGATGTCTATGGTTCCCAGACCTGATTTAATTGCTCTCTGCAGGTGGGCTGTATTACAGTACAGAACATGTATTGCCGCGGTCATGACCTTCCTGATGCTCAAATGTGACTGTGTTGACTTGCGGCCTACAGAGACGATCCTTAAAAGGCGAAGGGCAGTAAGTACTATATTTCGGTTAATGTCAGAAAGCCTTTATTTACAGCAGGGACAATCTGATGGGGGTTTTTTTTACAGAAGTTTTTCACTCATAAGAAGAGTCACACAAGTCTTATCTCTCTGTTCATCTGAGAACAGTTCTCCATTTTGTGTTTTTTATCATCATGTGAGATTAGCGGTTGACCTGGACAGTGCACTCAAAGTTCTCTGACCAAAAAAACAGCCTGTGTGAATTTCACTTCCGTTCTTGTCTGCATACGTGCCTATAGTGACCAGAAAAAGGCTTTGTGTGGGACCACAGATGTATAAAAAGAGGAAAAGAGAGAGCGAGTCAGTGATGGGGCGATAGAGAGAAAAAGAGAGAGAGAGTAAGAGAAGGGGTGATAAAGAGAAAGAGAGCGAGAGAGAGTCAGAGATGGGGTGATAGAGAGAAAGAGAGAGAGTCAAAGATGGAGAGAGAGGCAGAGAGAGGGAGAGAAAGAGAAAGTCAGGAAGAGAGAGGGAGAGAGACAAAGAGAGAGAGACAGATCTGTTTATGTGGCCAGTAAAAGGGGTACTGTCAGATTGGTGTTCTCCCTTTCACCACTGAACAAGAACACCTGGATATGAGACAGTGCTGTCAGAACTGGGCTCTGTACATTTTCAACTACAAATATTGAGATTGTCCAAAAAAAAAACCCCTGATCTCAGGAAAGCTGATATTGATTTAGTCTAGACAACACAGCCCATGTACATGCAGAGATCCAGAACCACTTTGGACTCAAAATCATTACAACCTCAAAAAATGCACCCGCTCAAACTCTGCACACACCCCCTGACCCCTGCACACGCCCCCTGACCCCTGACCCCCGCACACGCCCCCTGACCCCTGACCCCCGCAAATGTTCTCTGTGCTCCTGGCGAGACGGGTTGGTCAGAGGGGTTGCGGGTTTGAATGCATCCACAGCAGCAGACTGACAGCAGCGCTGGTTTCCGGAGCAGCTGCATGCCTGTGTGCATTACGCATCACAGCCTGTTTACGTAATGCTCAGCGGTGTTCCCCCACACCTCCATGGGTGATTGTTCTCTCGCAGGAAACCTGTCCCAGTGGAAAACATCCTTCCCTCAGAGAAACCAGCCAGCTGTGCGCCGGTCTCTGCACAGAGTTTCACCTCTCATTGCGGCCGGTCTCACCCCACTGGGTCATACCTCGCTGGGTCATACACCGCTGGGTCATACCCTGCTGGGTCATATCCCGCTGGGTCATACACCGCTGGGTCATACCCTGCTGGGTCATACACCGCTGGGTCATACCCTGCTGGGTCGTATCCCGCTGGGTCATACACACGCCACGTCACTAAAATGGCTGACCGAAGCTACGTTAGACAGGCCATGTCTGAGACAGTGACCAGCGGGAACGCAGAAGGGTCGCTGGATGGAGAGAAGAGGCCTTTTGGCCGGATGCCCAGGTGAGTAAAGGAGGGGGTGTTTGTTTGTGCAGTGACACTCTCACACAAAGCCTGCATTCTGCCTCACACAGCTGCTCCATCGCTCCACAAAGACTCCCTTTCCTGCGTAGTTTACACTTGGACTCAGTTCCGCACGGAAGAGGAAGGAAGAGATTCCAAAGGAAGAGAAACTGATAATGGAGCGGGGCACTGTACTGTGTGTGTGTGTGTGTGTGGGTGTGTATGTGTGAGTGAGTGTGTGTGTGAGTGTGCGTGTGTGTGTGTGAGTGTGTGTGTGTGTGAGTGTGTGTGCGTGTGTGTATGTGCATGTGTGCGTGTGTGTGTGTGTGTGTGAGTGAGTGTGTGAGTGTGTGTGTGTGCATGTGTGTGTGTGTGAGCGTGTGTGTGGGGGGCGGGGGGGTTACACGGTGTGGGGGGCTTTTTGTAGTCCTGCAGTTTCAGTGTGTGGGGGGCTTTTTGTAGTCCTGCAGTTTCAGTGTGTGGGGGGCTTTTTGTAGTCCTGCAGTTTCAGTGTGTGGGTATATCTGAGTTTTATGTTCAGATCAGAAGTTCCCATAATCTTACAGTATGAGTGAGAGAGCCAGAGAGCTACAGCCTAGTAGCTCGTCTGCGAGTCAGTTCCAACCCCTAAACCCTACCGCCCCCTAAACCCTACCAACCCCTAAAACCTACCAACCCCTAAAACCTACCACCCCCTAAACCCTACCGCCCCCTAAACCCTACCACCCCCTAAAACCTACCGCCCCTAAAACCTACCGCCCCCTAAAACCTACCGCCCCCTAAACCCTACCGCCCCCTAAACCCTACCAACCCCTAAAACCTACCAACCCCTAAAACCTACCGCCCCCTAAAACCTACCGCCCCCTAAACCCTACCGCCCCCTAAAACCTCCCACCCCCTAAAACCTCCCACCCCCTAAAACCTACCAACCCCTAAAACCTACCACCCCCTAAACCCTACCACCCCCTAAAACCTACCACCCCCTAAAACCTACCACCCCCTAAACCCTACCGCCCCCTAAACCCTACCGCCCCCTAAAACCTACCACCCCCTAAAACCTCCCACCCCCTAAAACCTACCAACCCCTAAAACCTACCACCCCCTAAACCCTACCACCCCCTAAAACCTACCACCCCCTAAAACCTACCGCCCCCTAAAACCTACCGCCCCCTAAACCTACCAACCCCTAAAACCTACCGCCCCCTAAACCCTACCACCCCTAAAACCTACCACCCCCTAAAACCTACCAACCCCTAAAACCTACCGCCCCTAAAACCTACCGCCCCCTAAACCCTACCGCCCCCTAAACCCTACCAACCCCTAAAACCTACCACCCCCTAAAACCTCCCACCCCTAAAACCTACCAACCCCTAAAACCTACCACCCCCTAAAACCTACCACCCCCTAAAACCTACCACCCCCTAAAACCTACCACCCCTAAAACCTACCAACCCCTAAAACCTACCGCCCCCTAAAACCTACCACCCCCTAAAACCTACCACCCCTAAACCCTACCGCCCCCTAAACCCTACCACCCCCTAAAACCTACCGCCCCCTAAACCCTACCGCCCCCTAAAACCTACCAACCCCTAAAACCTACCGCCCCCTAAAACCTACCACCCCCTAAACCCTACCACCCCTAAAACCTCCCACCCCCTAAACCCTACCACCCCCTAAACCGTACCGCCCCCTAAAACCTACCACCCCCTAAAACCTACCAACCCCTAAACCCTACCAACCCCTAAAACCTACCGCCCCCTAAAAACTTCCCCCTGCATATGTGAGCCCTCTGCCCCCCCCCCCCAATCCCACCAGAGACCAGTGAGCAGGAGTCTGAAGAGGTCGTTCAGTAAATCATATTAATGGCCGTCTCCCCTGATTCTAAACAGGATTACAGGGACATCAGCCGATTGAGTTTCTGCTCCGGGTTTCAGTTTCTCTCCTATTATGTTACCAACTTAGATATCGCTTGTGTTTAATTACATTGTTTTCAGATGATCTGAGACCCATCTTATTCTCGTTTATCACACTGATGTACATAATTAAAATATAATCTTTCCATACGTTTCAATCACTCTGTTTTAATGACAGTGTAATGTTTTGGTTCTATTATGGTGTTTATTGATCATATTTTACACTCTGAGGAAACTCTTTCAACCCAGTCCTTCCTCCTCTCTCTCTCTCTTTCATTCTCTGTCTCTCTTATACACACACACACACACACAAGAGAGAGAGAAAGTATAAATATGTGTAGGCGTGTCTGTGTGTGTGAGAAAATGTATGTGTGCATGCGTGTGAGCATGTGTGTGTTTGTGTGGATGAGAATGTGTGTGTGTGCGTGCCCCTTAGTAAAAAGTAAAGAAATAAGAGAATTGAAAATGAACAGCACGTTATAAGAGACAAAATAACGTAACACACAACCTCGTGACTGCTGCTGATCAGAAACTTAACCCAGACTGCTGCTGATCAGATACTTAACCAAGACTGCTGCTGATCAGATACTTAACCCAGACTGCTGCTGATCAGATACTTAACCCAGACTGCTGCTGATCAGAAACTTAACCCAGACTTCTGCTGATCAGATACTTAACCCAGACTGCTGCTGATCAGAAACTTAACCCAGACTGCTGCTGATCAGATACTTAACCCAGACTGCTGCTGATCAGAAACTTAACCAAGACTGCTGCTGATCAGAAACTTAACCAAGACTGCTGCTGATCAGATACTTAACCAAGACTGCTCCTGATCAGATACTTAACCCAGACTGCTGCTGATCAGATACTTAACCCAGACTGCTGCTGATCAGAAACTTAACCCAGACTGCTCCTGATCAGATACTTAACCCAGACTGCTGCTGATCAGAAACTTAACCCAGACTGCTGCTGATCAGATACTTAACCCAGACTGCTGCTGATCAGATACTTAACCCAGACTGCTGCTGATCAGAAACTTAACCCAGACTGCTCCTGATCAGATCATTGACTGCAACTGCTGGTGAACAGCGAGCCCCTGCTGAGAGTGGCTGATTAGCTGATTATGTCTGTGGAGAGAAAAAAGAAATAGGAATGAGGAAGCAGCGCCCCCTAGAGCAACCCTAGAACACTGCACCCTAAAGTACAAGTAATCTGGAAAAGTCTCTAAGACACAACCATGCACACATACACGCACATGCACACACACACACACACACACATACACACGCATGCACGCACGCGCACACACACACACACACACACATGCACAGTCTCACAAATGCACTCACTCTATCTCCAACAGAGAGACACACACACACACATACACACGCACGCACGCACACACAAAAGTGCGCAGCGGGACATGTGCAGGGGTAATGTGCCGTTGTAGGTTTATTAATGGGGATGTTCTCTGGAATGTGCCGGGTTCAAACTCCCAGAGCACAGATCTGTCTCGGCTGTGCTCCTCTTGGCCCCAGGGCTCTGACTGCAGGTGTGTTTGGAGGCTGCAGAGGTGTCAGCACCCGGCCCCAGGTGAGATGTGGAATTCCACTTCACCCCAAAACTCCACATCTCGCTCACAAATCAACACATTCACTCCAGGCAAACTTCTGCTCTGTAATTTTTATTTATGGTGACAGTTTACACAGATTAATCTGATTGTAGCACATGGCATATATTACACACTAATTTTGGAAATTAGTCAAATTTTACACCATTACATTTAGTACTAGGTGTATGTGGGTTAGGGTTAGGGTTTGGGTGGGGCAGAACAAAGAAACTCAGTTTCGTTTTAGACAGTTTGTGGTGTTGTGTTTAAAGATTTTGTTTTATATTTTGTTATATATATTGTTTTGTTGGTTTTGTTGAGATGTTAATGCTACTTTAGTTCCCATCATTGGTGAGTCTTAAAGACCACATCAAAGCCTCCATATTCTGAACATTCCAACAGAATTCAAGCAAAGATCTTTTTCATGTTTATAATCAAAGCGTGAAATCTGTCTGAGGTCCCAGAATGCACTCTGAATGAACAGGGCTCTGAATCATATCTGTTTTCGCCAGTACAGTCTGTGTCTGTAAATTTGGTAGATGTTATCATTTTCATATGTCTCTGTTAAAATAGACAGAGGGGGTTTAATGTCAGATTGACTGATAGATCAGAGACCAAGAGCCCTGTTCCCTGCACCAATCACACACCCCCTTCCGCTGCACCAATCACATGCCTCCTCTCCCTATCCCAACCATAGGACCAGATCCACAGAATGGGGGTTGGGGGAGGAGTTTCACATAAATACAGATCTGATTATCCAAGGTCGCCTGTCACTGTCAGAGAGCCATCACAGCAAAACACCCTCCCCTTTTTCTCTCACACACACACTCCAGTGTGCCTACACACACACACACATACTTACACACACACTCCAGTGTGCCTACACACACACACACACACGCACATATGCATGCATCTCACACACACACACACTCCAGTGTGCCTACACACACACACACTCCAGTGTGCTTACACACACACACGCACACTCCAGTGTGCCTACACACACACACGCACATGCACACACACACTCCAGTGTGCCTACACACACACATGCACACACACTTCAGTGTGCCTATACACACACACACGCGCACACACACACACACACACACACACATACACTCCAGTGTGTTTGCACACACACACACACACACTCCAATGTGCCAACACAGACACACACACACTCCAGTGTGCTTACACGCACACACACACACTCCGGTGTGCTTAAGCACACACATACACGCACGTGCATGCACCCACACACAGATTCACCCACACAGACACACACAGGTGCACACACACACAGACACACACAGGTGCACACACACACACAAACACTCGCACAAGCAAGCGTATATGCATAACTACCTTCATTTGCATAACATTAATATGTCCCAAACATTATGGTGACCTGAAATGGGGGGCTATGTATAAAAAGTACAGTAATGTCTACACAGTGAAACCTAAGTGTATGGCAGTTTGTTTAATTACAAATATAAAATTGTGGAGTACAAAACCGAGTCAAGTTAAAAAAAAAAAAATATATATATATATATATATATATATATATAATTTTTAAATTATTTTTATTTATATGCACACATTATGAATTATGAATTAGGGCACCCCCTGGTGGTCACGGGGCCCTAAGCAGCTGCTGCTGTCGCTTATTGGATGGGGGTTACATTCCACTACATACACAACTTTTACATTGCATCCATTAATACAGCTGGATATATACTGAAGCAATGCAGGTTACATACCTTGCTCAAGGGTACAACAGCAGTGTCCTAACCGGATATAAAATAAACCCCAGACCTTTGAACATAAAAAGGGTTCAACAGCAACAGTACAGCATCCCAGAAAGAGAGCATCCCTGCCTGATACCTCTGAGAGCTTTAAACAGATGGCGCCAAACAAGTTATAATCCCTGCTACCACCCGATGGCGCCAGACAAGTAATAATCACCGCAACCACCAGATGGCCCCAAACAAGTTTTAATCTTTGCTACCCCCAATATAGCGCCAGACAAGCTATAATCACTGCTATCACCAGATAACGCCAGAAGAGTTAAAATCACCGCTACCACCAGATGGCGCCAAACAGGTTATAATCACTGCTAACCACCAAATGGCACCAAACAGGTTATAATCACTGGTAACCACAAGATGGCGCTGGGGCAACATTATAATTTCATGTTCATAAATGGTATCCTGAGCAACACATTAAGAATTACAATAAGATCCCGTTTTTAGGTAAATCATCCGCAAGGACATCCTTCTCTCATTAGAATCATTAAGGCTGTATCGTTAAACTAAACAGAAAACACATATACCTCAATTATACACCTCAATTGTTATCAGACGCATCACACACTCACACTCTCACACACACAAACAACCACACACTAACACACAGGCATTCAGACAGACAGACACAAACACACAAAGACACACACACAATCAAACATACATACAAATACACACAGGCATACAGACACAATCAAATATACACACAAACACAGATACACACACACAACAAGCTAGCAGACGTACTCCGTGTGAAAACACATTAGTGATGGAGGTTTCTTTCAACACGGGCGTGAGCAGGAAATCCAGGCCTGTGCTTCTATATTTAAATCACACACACACTCATATACACTCACACACACACTCACACACACTCATACTAGGGGTGTGCAGAGACGTCATTATCTGTATCTGTTCAACCAACAAAATTATCTGTATCTGTATCTGTATTCGGGTAGAAGACATGAAGTGGGCGTGGTTTAGACCGGAAGTCACATTAAATCAGGCAAATGTTTTATTTTCTAACCGAATATTCATTGGCAATGCAATGGCATATAATTAATTATGAAATATATTTCCAAATCCTCATACTGTACTTTTCATCTCTCTCTTTTTATTTTTAAATAAACTATGTTTTATGAACTGTCTGAACCCCAGCAAAAATGTTTTATAAATCGAAAGATTCTGTTTTGCATTGGAAATAGAAACTATTTACAGTGAAGATATATAGAAACATATCCTTCAGTTGAAGGGAATAATCTTAAATTTCAATGATGCTGCGTTCGTGTTTCTTGATGTGTTAACGTTACTGCAGTTCGCTAGGGAAACGTGAATTACTACTTTACAACAGTAATTTTCATAACCCTACATTAACTTTTTTTGCCCGTTTTATTTTTATTTATTTATTTTCCCCTACTGAACTAAGTTTGGATAGACTGCAAACCATCTGATGTGCTCATATTTTCTCTTGGTGGCAACTGTTACCATGAATGGATTTCGTGTTCATTATAAGACCTATAACTGATACATACAGCATGTTACATCTTAAACGGATGAATATTTTATATAGAAGTTTTACCTTGTATATATACTGAAATACAAGGTAAAACGTCGTTTTCAATATTTCGACTGGGTTTTTTTAATGGAGGAAATTAACACATACAGCTAAAAACTGCAGGTTCTAAGCTTGATTTTGGTGTATAGGTTGCAGGGGTTTGAAAAAAATCCAGCTGCCACACCAGGCTTGTGTCTCGCTAGCTCCCGCACCTCCTCCTCGATGCGAGAGTTTCCCTGAGTGATAGCCGGGAACAGCCAGTTCTCAGCCCGCTGCCTGCTGTGCGCTGACTCGGTGGGGGCGACTACAGAATATAGCGATTACTTTTCAATAATGTGTAGTAAATGAAACGACTAGTTAGTGAAATCAAAGTCCTGTTGGACTCTGGACACAGAATGGGCATTTTTATTTAATGGCCATCCACAATGATATGAATCGATTTTGAAGAAACATAATGGCTGACGCATAGAACTTATTTATTAAACGTTTTGCAACGCAGTGGCTCAAAGTTTGTTGGTGTGTGTAACTGGTGCCGCCACTATCTCTCTCTGCCCGTGTAACGTTAGATAGAGGCTATAAGAGAGAACTCGTCATGGAGCTGACTTTTTTTTTTTTTTTCCGAATACATCGGAAGCGGATTCGGATACATCCCTAACTCATACACACTCACACACACTCATACACACGCTCACACACACAAACACGTGCACACAATAACACGCACACACACAAACACACACAAACTAACACGCACACACACAAACACACTCTCGCACACATATACAAACACACACAAGGCTGTGACTCAATTGTTTCTTCAAGGCCACAGACACCGGAAAATCCCACACTGTCCCAAAATTCTCCACAAGAGGTGTGTTCACACAGTTTGTCAGAAATACTGCCAATTTAAACCTGCGCCTCAAAGCAATTCCCAAAGGCCATGTTCCTCACTAAATCACGGGACACCGTGCTTGTAAAGGGGGGGGGGGGGGTCTGTGCTTGTAAATAGGGGGGGGTCTGTGCTTGTAAATGGGGGGGGGGGGGGTCTGTGCTTGTAAGGGGGGGGGTGGGGTCTGTGCTTGTAAGGGGGGGGGGGGTCCGTGCTTGTAGGGGGGGGGGGTCTGTGCTTGTAAGGGGGGGGGTGGGGTCTGTGCTTGTAAATAGGGGGGGGTCTGTGCTTGTAAATGGGGGGGGGGGGGTCTGTGCTTGTAAGGGGGGGGGGTGGGGTCTGTGCTTGTAAGGGGGGGGGGGGTCCGTGCTTGTAGGGGGGGGGGGGTCTGTGCTTGTAAGGGGGGGGGTGGGGTCTGTGCTTGTAAGGGGGGGGGGGTCTGTGCTTGTAAGGGGGGGGGGTCTGTGCTTGTAAGGGGGGGGGGTCTGTGCTTGTAAGGGGGGGGGGGTCCGTGCTTGTAGGGGGGGGGGTCTGTGCTTGTAAGGGGGGGGTGGGGTCTGTGCTTGTAAGGGGGGGGGGTCTGTGCTTGTAAGGGGGGGGGGGGTCCATGCTTGTAAGGTGGGGGGGTCTGTGCTTGTAAGGTGGGGGGGTCTGTGGTTGTGCTTGAAGGGCTTGCACACAGGTGCAGTGGTGCTGGTAACAGACTGTGCACAGGCGCAGTGGTGCTGGTAACAGGCTGGGCACAGGCACAGTGGTGCTGGTAACAGACTGTGCACAGGCGCAGTGGTGCTGGTAACAGGCTGTGCACAGGCGCAGTGGTGCTGGTAACAGACTGTGCACAGGCAGGAGTTGTGCTGGTAACAGGTTGTTTCAGGCTGTGCTCTTGTGATGAGAACAATAGCAGAGTGGAAACGCTGACCCTGGGCCCTGACCCCACCCTGACCTCCCCCCCCCCCCATTCCCCTCTCCTTTTCCACTTAATCATTACAACAGTTATATTTCGTATTTTATTTCAACAGAATATATTACATTTATTTCTAGAATAAACATTAATGCGACATCTGTTATTATTCTGTGTGTGTGTGTGTGTGTGTGCATGCGTGTGTGTGTGAGTGTATATGTGTGTGTATGTGTGTGTATTGCTGAACTGAGGAAGAGTTTAACATAAAGAAGTTAAATACATCAAAGAATTACACATTTTTCTTTCATAAACATAAAATCATAATAATATTTATAATCATAACCACATCAACTTCCTGCAGTTTGAAGAGTAATTTCCCCCTGGATGAAGTGCAGTGCAATGCAGAGTAAAGCATTTTTACTGTGGGAATCCAGCGCAATGACAACACGTGATTCTGAGCCCATCGCATTTCTCATTAGCTGCAAACTGCATGGCGCATGGTGATCTGTTCCACAGCCTGATCTCCACTTTTACACACCTGGGGTAACTTTTACACACCTGGGGAAACTTTTACACTCCTGGGGAAACTTTAGCACTCCTGGGGAAGCTCTAGCACTCCTGGGGTAACTTTTACACACCTGGGGAAACTGTTACACTCCTGGGGTAACTTTTACACACCTGGGGAAACTGTTACACTCCTGGGGTAACTTTTACACACCTGGGGAAACTTTTACACTCCTGGGGAAACTTTAGCACTCCTGGGGAAGCTCTAGCACTCCTGGGGAAACTTTTACACACCTGGGGAAACTTTTGCACTCCTGGGGAAACTTTTACACTGCTGGGAAACTGTCTCAGGGTCTGATTAGCTCAAAGTGGGAGGGGGTGAGTCAGGGCCTAGTTACGCATGACTACAGGAAGCCCTGCGATGCCCTGAAATAAGTAAGCCCTCTCAGCCTGTTACACTGGGGTCTGTTACACTCGGGTCAGTAACACTGGGGTCTGTAACACTAGGGTCTGTTACACTCGGGTCAGTAACACTGGGGTCTGTTACACTAGGGTCTGTTATACTAGGGTCTGTTACACTCGGGTCAGTAACACTGGGGTCTGTAACACTAGGGTCTGTTACACTCGGGTCAGTAACAGCGGGGTCTGTTACACTAGGGTCTGTTACACTCGGGTCAGTAAAACTGGGTTCTGTAACAGTGGGGTCTGTTACACTACGGTCTGTTACACTCGGGTCAGTAACAGTGGGGTCTGTTACACTAGGGTCTGTTACACTCGGGTCAGTAACAGTGGGGTCTGTTACACTAGGGTCTGTTACACTCGGGTCAGTAACAGTGGGGTCTGTTACACTAGGGTCAGTAACAGTGGGGTCTGTAACACTGGGGGTGGGGGTGAGTTTAGGGTTGGGGTGGGGGGTCTACACTGGGGGTGCGCTGTACCGGACCTCAGTGCTGTACTTGCTAGCGCTCTTTAGCGGAACTTTAAAGACGCTCTTCTTCAGGATCATCTCCTCGTTGGCGTAGAGCGGCGCATCTGCGTCATCAGAGTGGTACCCCGACTGGTAGCCGCTCGTCTGATTGGACGATTCAGAGGCCAGAGACTCCTGGCTCTTATAGTGCAGCAGAGGACTGTGGGAGAATCAGAACAAAGGCTCTCAACGTGGGGGTTTGGGGGTGGGGCTTCCGCAGGTTCAGGTTAGGGGGCAGGGCTTACCTGAAATTGGGAGTTTGAGATGAGGGGTCCACTCCACTGTCCTTCTGTACATCCTGGCAGTGACATCATTATACAAACATCACTGATGACATCATCATACAAACACCACAGAGGTGCACTTCCTAGCAGAACGGCCACAATACCAGGACAACATCAGGCTGAGATTAATGTTACAGTTATGAACACAGTAAGTGTTAAGGTTGAGGCACAATTTGGATTATTCTCAGGGGCTGGTGTAAATATTTTATTGTTTTCAGTAAGCTTAATTCTTTCTCACTCATCTTAATAATAAAAATCACATATTAGAGATAACTCAACTTCCATCTATCATTGGTAAGTCTTATATAGTCATGTGTTAATATGGCTGTGGTTAGGGTTAGTGTTTGGGTTAGGGTTAGGGTTACTGTTTCAGTTGATGCAGGATTTGTGTTGTGTTCCAGAGCTAGCAATAGGGTTAGTGCAACAGGTAGTTTTTGGTTTTAGAGAACTAAGATTTTTTACAGGAAATATTATGCAAAGTCCCCTACACATATGGGCAGAAAACTGATTGTGATTGGTGGAAGCAGACTGGGAGGTCAACCAATCACAGAACAAGGTGATACACCGGCAACACTCACCACGGCAACGGTGTGTTCCACCAATCGATCAAATGGCTCTTCACTTACAGGTTGGCTGCACCCGTCACTCAGCGGGAACCTACACGGGATGGGGGGGGGGGCAGTGGAGACAGCAGTCTGTCCATTACAGACCCACAGACGGCCATTTTCCTGACAGTGTGCGAGCTTCACACCCCATTCCTCAAATACACTCACAACCATCAGAGAGGAACAGAGAGAGTATCACTCCACAGTCCTGATTCACATCCTCACCTACACAAGCAGGTGCACAGCCGTGTCTGTCACACGCCCGTTACCCTGGAGTGAGAGTTACTCTGGAGTGAGAGTGTAGCAGTGACTTCACTCTGGAGTGAGAGTTACCCTGGAGTGAGAGTGTAGCAGTGACTTCACTCTGGAGTGAGAGTTACCCTGGAGTGAGAGTGTAGCAGTGACTTTACTCTGGAGTGAGAGTGTAGCAGTGACTTTACTCTGGAGTGAGAGTTACTCTGGAGTGAGAGTGTAGCAGTGACTTCACTCTGGAGTGAGAGTTACCCTGGAGTGAGAGTATAGCAGTGACTTTACTCCGGAGTGCGAGTTACCCTAGAGTGAGAGTGTAGCAGTGACTTTACTCTGGAGTGAGAGTGTAGCAGTGACTTTACTCTGGAGTGAGAGTTACCCTGGAGTGAGAGTGTAGCAGTGACTTTACTCTGCAGTGAGAGTGTAGCAGTGACTTTACTCCGGAGTGCGAGTTACCCTAGAGTGAGAGTGTAGCAGTGACTTTACTCTGCAGTGAGAGTTACCCTGGAGTGAGAGTGTAGCAGTGACTTTACTCTGCAGTGCGAGTTACCCTAGAGTGAGAGTGTAGCAGTGACTTTACTCTGGAGTAAGAGAAAAGTAAAGAGAGAGTAAAGACGGAGGTTGCTCTAACCTGAGGGGCGGGGCATTGTCATACAGGAGCTGGCGGTCAGTGCCACCAATGGGGCGCTTGCAGGACATGCCACACCCTCCTTCCACTGTAGTCACAGGAATGTAATCCTTCCCATCCTGGAAAGAGTCAAAACCGTCCAATCACACATTCACGTCTAGATTGCCACACCCATTCACATCTATACTGCCACACCCACACACATTTACACTGCCACATCCACTCACATTCAGTATAATGTTTGGGGTGGTGTTCAATGTTCAATGTTGTGTTCAGTGTTCAATTTGGTGTTCAGTGTTGTATTCATTGATCAGTGTGGTGTAACGCGGTCAGTGTGATGTTCAGTGTGGTCTTGGTGAGATGTTCATGCTCAGTGTTCAGTGTGGTCTTGGTGAGATGTTCATGCTCAGTGTTCAGTGTAGTGTTCAGTGAGGTGCTGGGGTGGTGATTAGTGTACAGTGTGGTGGTCACTGTTCAGTGTGTTTTTGGTGCAGTGTTCAGTGAGGTCTTCAGTGTACAGTATGGTGTTCAGTAGGGTGTTATGTTCAGTATGGCATTCAGTGTTCTGTTCGGTGTTTGACGTGGGGTTCAGTGTGGTATTCGTGTGGTCTTCTGTGTTCAGTGTGGAGTTCAGTGTTTAGTGTGATGTGGTCTTCAGGGTTCAGGGTGGTGTTCAGTGTGGTGGTCAGTGAGGTGTTAGGGGTGGTGTTGGTGTGGTCTTCAGGGTGGTGTTCAGTGTGGTGGTCAGTGAGGTGTTAGGGGTGGTGTTTAGTGTTCATGGCGATGTTTACCTGTTGTGCGCTGGCCAGGAGCAGGTTTCCTAAATGCTCCACCAGCTCAGCGAAGGTTGGCCTGTCTGTGGGTCTGTCCAACCAGCATTCCAGCATGGTCTGGTAACTGTCCCAAACGGCAGTGTAATAATGTTATTAAAGCGCATATGGCCCCAAAGCACTGCTATTTAACACATAACGACAGGAATAAAAAAAACTCAATTGTATTTTAATATGTAAAAAGGAATTTGAAAAATGAACTGTTTTCTGCTGATACACGGTAAAAAGAGGCGTAGTTTGGTGTGATGTAGAGGCCAAGTTCACCGTCGGAAGCTAGCAATAATGGCGAAGGAAAATCCTTTTCGTCTTTTGTTAAGTCAACTGTGACGCCTTAGCTGTGTGTAAATGTGTCTAGTTACATCTAGTTACAGATGAATCGTGATTTTAAAATGTCAAGGCATTTACTTCAACTAAATGACACGAGTCATTGCTGATACCATATAATCAACAGTTAACAAATTTTCCATCTGGTGATCTAACGTAATGAATGGACTGACAGGCTAATGTCACACCATTTTATTCCATGGAGAAAGACATGTAAAACAGGCAATTCAATTTTGTATGTCAGCATGTAAATGAATAAAAATAAAAAAATTAAAAAAAATAAAAAGCCCATGACATCATTCCCAGCTGAGTGTCCTGTATGATCTGTCTTCACACGTGATGGACACAACGAATCAAAACTATCACGCCACAACATTTGCTAACAGCAGCATGGCTAGTAGCAGCTGCAACATGAATCAATACAACAAACAAGAAGATTTTCATTTAAATAATGATGGTCCACTGCCATATAACTATAAACCACAAGAGCTGCTGTGGTGGGTGATGGGACCCTAGAGGGATCTCTAGGCTGGTATACTCTAGTACTCTCATGCATTTTCGCTCTTTCAGGGGATTAGTTGTGTGGGTTAGTTGTGAGCGTTGGGGGTTAGTTGTGAGGGTCGGGGGTTAGTTGTGAGGGTTGAGGGTTAGTTGTGAGGGTCGGGGGTTAGTTGTGTGAGTTGGGGGTTAGTTTCAGGGCTTAGTGACTGGGTGATGGGACTCACATCTCTGGACTGGCGTACTCCGGTGCTCTCATGCGCGTTCCCTCTTTCAGCCTCCGGCAGAAGGACTCATCGATGCCGACGCCAGGATATGGAGAGGCCCCTGAGGGCAGGAGGGGAGAGTGAGTACCAGCTCCGCACCGGCCTCAGTACCGCACCCACACCAGCCTCAATATCGCACCCACACCGGCCTCAGTACCACACCGGCCTCAGTACCGCACCCACACCGGCCTCAGTACCACAGCTCCGCACCGGCCTCAGTACCACACCGGCCTCAGTACCGCACCCACACCGGCCTCAGTACCACAGCTCCGCACCGGCCTCAGTACCACACCGGCCTCAGTACCACAGCTCCGCACCGGCCTCAGTACCACACCCACACCGGCCTCAGTACCACAGCTCCACATTGGCCTCAGGACCACATCGGCCTCAGTACCACACCCACACCGGCCTCAGTACCCCAGAACCCCACCGACCTCAGTACCACACCCACACTGGCCTCAGTACCAGTAGTCATGTTGCTGTAGCTGCAGCTCACCCAGAGAGAAGATCTCCCACAGCAGGACTCCAAAGGACCAAACATCACTCTGTGTGGTGTAAACACGGTCAAAAATGGTCTCTGGAGCCATCCACTTCAGGGGCAGCCGGGCCTGTACAAGCAGAGAGAGAGAGAGAGAGAGAAGGGGGTGGACAGAGGGAGGGAGGGAGAGAGAGAGAAGGGGATGGAGAGAGGGAGGGATAGAGAGAGAGAGAGAGAGAGAGAGGGAGGGGGGAGAGAGAGAGGGAGGGAAAGAGTCACTGCAATGCAAACAGTGGTGTTAAGAACAGGGAGACTGTTAGTGACAGACGTGTTAATGGCTCATGTGTTAATGACCGTAGTGTTAATGACAGCAGTGCTAATGACCGTAGTGCTAATGACAGCAGTGTTAATGACAGCAGTGTTAATGACCATAGTGTTAATGTCAGCAGTGCTAATGACAGTAGTGCTAATGACAGCAGTGTTAATGACCGTAGTGTTAATGACAGCAGTGTTAACGACCATAGTGTTAATGTCAGCAGTGCTAATGACAGTAGTGCTAATGACAGCAGTGTTAATGACCGTAGTGTTAATTACAGCAGTGCTAATGACCATAGTGTTAATGTCAGCAGTGCTAATGACTGATGTGTTAATGACCCTAGTGTTAATGACAGCAGTGTTAATGACCCTAGTGTTAATGACAGCAGTGTTAATGACAGTGGCTGATGGAAGGGACTCACGTCTCCTTTCCTGACATAGTCAGGGTCTTTGTAGACGTCCCTCGCCAGGCCGAAGTCACAGATCTTCACCACATTGTTCTCAGAGAGGAGGATGTTCCTGGCAGCAAGGTCTCGATGGATGCACTGTCAATCACAAATTACAAAACACACACACAAATCAATTACAAAACATACAAACAAATGGGGTGGGTGGGGTAATTAAGGCTCAGTGTGAGGTGGGCGGAGTTATGCAGGCTCAGTGTGAGGTGGGCGGGGTTATGCAGGCTCAGTGTGAGGTGGGCGGGGTTATGCAGGTTCAGTGGGCGGGGTTAAGCAAGCTCAGTGTGAGGTGGGTGGGATTATGCAGGCTCAGTGCGAGGTGGGCGGGGTTATGCAGGCTCAGTGTGAGGTGGGCGGGGTTATGCAGGCTCAGTGTGAGGTGGGCGGAGTTATGCAGGCTCAGTGTGAGGTGGGCGGAGTTAAGCAGGCTCAGGGTGAGGTGGGCGGGGTTATGCAGGCTCAGGTAACACACCTTGCGAGAGGACAGGAACTCCATGCCTTTGGCCACCTGGAAGCTGTAGCTGATCAGGTCTTCCATGGTCAAGGTGGCCCTGTCTGTGGCCTTACTTTCTACAGGGTACACAACAGGGGAAAGTCATACACATAATAACAATGCTCAAAACACTATATATAATACACCGAGTACACTATACACTATAGATGGGTTAGGGTGCGGGGTTAGGGTTAGGGTGCAAGGTTAGGGTTAGGGTGTGGGGTTAGGGTTAGGGTGCACGGTTGGGGTTAGGGTGTGGGGTTGGGATTAGGGTGCAGGGTTAGGGTTAGGGTGCGGGGTTAGGGTTAGGGTGCAGGGTTAGGGTTAGAGTGCACGGTTGGGGTTAGGGTGGGGGCTAGGGTTAGGGTTAGGGTGCAAGGTTAGGGTTAGGGTGCGGGGTTAGGGTGCAGGGTTGGGGTTAGGGTGCGGGGTTAGGGTTAGGGTGCAGGGTTAGGGTTAGGGTGCACGGTTGGGGTTAGGGTGCAAGGTTAGGGTTAGGGTGTGGGGTTAGGGTTAGGGTGCAAGGTTAGGGTTAGGGTGCGGGGTTAGGGTGCAGGGTTGGGGTTAGGGTGCGGGGTTAGGGTTAGGGTGCAGGGTTAGGGTTAGGGTGCACGGTTGGGGTTAGGGTGCAGGGTTAGGGTTAGGGTACGGGGTTAGGGTGCGAGGCAGAGTGCGGGCCTACCATGGGGCTCCAGTCCTGGGGCGGAGTCCTCGCTGAAGCAGGTGTCCAGGGGAGAGCTGACTCCCAAACCCAGGTCACTCTCCTGCGCGTCCTCCCCCCCCAGGAGCCTGCCTGCTGCCTCCCTGTGGGGCCTCCTCTGTCACCATGGAAACAGGACAGCATTCGTCACCCAGGCTGTGAGGCCGACTCACTTGCTTCAGGTTTAAACCGACGGCCTAAACACTGCAGCTACAACAGCGTTAGGGCTAGGGTTAGGGTTAGCGACTCCATTAACAAAGCACACTTTACACAGCGAAGGCACAGCGTCATTGAAGTCACATGACATAAGCAGCCATTCCCAGCCCACCAGCCACTTCATGAGCAAATGCACTTCTTGTGACCCAACCCCCAATAGCCTTCTGTACGCTGAAATATGTTTCAGCACATATAAAAAAGAGATACAGTTAGCCTGCTGTAGCCAGCACGGTGTGTGTAAGATGCAGTGTGTGTAACAGGTGCAGTGTTGAATCAAGCTGATATCCTGGAGGGGATAATCAAATGTGTTTAATATTGAGTAAGTCATATTGTCTCAGTTTGATACCCCTGCCCAAGCACGGCGTCAGAAGGTGATGCCATTTCAAGACTCGCCCCCTCACTTTAAAAGGTACATAAGCTGTTTAAGACACGCCCTCTTACCTTAAAAGGCACATAATCTGTTTAGGACACGCCCTCTTACCTTAAAAGGCACATAGTCTGTTTGAGACACGCCCTCTTACCTTAAAAGGCACATAGTCTGTTGAGACACGCCCTCTTACCTTAAAAGGCACATAGGCAGCCCGCTGGCTCTTCAGGTAGCTGGAGAGATTTCCATATTTGCAGTATTCCACAATTACCATCAAAGGGCCTGCAGGGGGCAGGAGAGAGCAGTCAGCCTGAGTGGCTGCAGCAGCAGTGCAGTGGTTAGGGAGCCAGGCTGGCCAATCCAAGGCTGTATAACTTAAAAGCTGTGTGAGGAAGCTATTTAAACTAAACTGCATCAGTAAAAATCCAGCTGTATAAATGGACAATATGAAAAGAATGCAAGCTGTATAAATCACTCTGGATATGAGCGTCTACCTCCATCTGTTGTGTATCAGTGTGTATTAGTGCATAGTGTATGCATAGTGTGTGTATAGTAGTGTGAGGTGTATTCATAGTGTGTGTATAGCAGTGTGAGGCGTATTCATAGTGTGTGTATAGCAGAGCAGTGTGAGGAGTATTCATAGTGTGTGTATAGTAGTGTGAGGAGTATTCATAGTGTGTGTACAGCAGTGTGAGGAGTATTCATAGTGTGTGTATAGTTGTGTGAGATGTATTACCGCCTGGCTTGGTGCAAGCTCCCAGAAGGTTGACCACATTGAGATGATGGCCGATGTGAATGAGAATCTTCAGCTCGGACATCAGGGCCCTGTACTCGCTGGAGGTGGCGCCCTCTATGGACATAAAGCATGAACTGAACCACACATAACCAGCACATCACAACCACCCAACCCAGCCTCCATAACCCTGTCCGAAACTCCACCCAACCCAGCCTCCAGGAAAGGAAAGCACTCAAACAGGAAGGAGATGATCAGCGGCAGACAGGATGGGAAGCACTCAAACAGGAAGGAGATGATCAGCGGCAGACAGGATGGGAAGCACTCAAACAGGAAGGAGATGATCAGCGGCAGACAGGATGGGAAGCACTCAAACAGGAAGGAGATGATCAGCGGCAGACAGGATGGGAAGCACTCAAACAGGAAGGAGATGATCAGCAGCAGACAGGATGGGAAACACTCAAACAGGAAGGAGATGATCAGCAGCAGACAGGATGGAGGCATTAGCGCCGTACCTTTCAGCATCTTCACCGCCACGGTGGTGCAGGTGGAGGCCTTCTCAATGCCGAACGCTGCCGCCTCCACCACCTGGCCAAACGCCCCTCGCCCCAGGGGCTCCCCTACGACACAGGAGCCGGATTTAGTGTGCGAGGGTCTGTGTGCGTAACAGACTGGGTGTGTGTGTAACAGTTTGATTGAGTGTATAATAGGTTGATTGGGTGTGTTACAGGTTGACTGAGTGTATAATAGGTTGACTGGGTGTGTTACAGTTTGATTGAGTGTATAATAGGTTGATTGGGTGTGTTACAGGTTGATTGAGTGTATAATAGGTTGATTGGGTGTGTTACAGGTTGATTGAGTGTATAATAGGTTGAATGGGTGTGTTACAGGTTGAATGAGTGTATAATAGGTTGATTGGGTGTGTTACATAATAGGTTGAGGATCTAACAGGCTGACCTAGCTTTAGTCGGTCTCGGGGGAACTCCCACTTGTTGGGGTCGTAGGTCAGGCGCTCGCAGTGCTCATCCATGGGCAGCTCCTCAGAGTCCACCATGATTGACAGGTACCCTGGCTTCAGGTCCCCATGGCCAGGCTGGGGGGAGAGGCTTAAGTAAGCACCATACCTGGAGGGTCCCTCTTTAACAGGTTAACATGACATACATGCGCGCGCACCACACACTCTCTCTCTCACACACACACACACACCCAGGGGTCTTTACCCTTTTCCTGCTGCGGATGACGAAGACGATGATTAGCCAGAAGAACATGGCGATCACCACTGAGCCAATGGGCACGATCAGTTCCACGTTGGTCTTCTGCTCCGCACCTGCAGCCAATCAGAGTGCCCAGAATCCCCTCATTACATCACTGCTTCAGAGTTTATGCGTGTGTGTATGTGTATGTACAGTATGTGTGTGTACATGCGTGTGCGCACATTTGAGAACATTTGTGGAATGTGTGTGTGTGTGTGTGTGTGTGTATCGGTATGTGTGTATCTGTGACTCTGTCCCTACAGCTCATTAGAGACTCTGTCCCTACAGCTCATTAGTGACTCTGTCTCTACAGCTCATTAGAGACTCTGTCCCTACAGCTCATTAGTGACTCTGTCCCTACAGCTCGTTAGAGACTCTGTCCCTACAGCTCGTTAGAGACTGTGACCCTACAGCTCGTTAGTGACTCTGTCCCTACAGCTCGTTAGAGACTCTGTCCCTACAGCTCGTTAGAGACTCTGTCCCTACAGCTCGTTAGAGACTCTGTCCCTACAGCTCGTTAGACTGTCCCTACAGCTCGTTAGAGACTCTGTCCCTACAGCTCGTTAGAGACTCTGTCCCTACAGCTCGTTAGAGACTCTGTCCCTACAGCTCGTTAGACTGTCCCTACAGCTCGTTAGAGACTCTGTCCCTACAGCTCGTTAGAGACTCTGTCCCTACAGCTCGTTAGACTGTCCCTACAGCTCATTAGTGACTCTGTCTCTACAGCTCGTTAGAGACTGTCCCTACAGCTCATTAGAGACTGTCCCTACAGCTTGTTAGAGACTGTGACCCTACAGCTCGTTAGAGACTGTCCCTACAGCTCGTTAGTGACTCTGTCTCTACAGCTCGTTAGTGACTCTGTCTCTACAGCTCGTTAGTGACTCTGTCCCTACAGCTCGTTAGAGACTCTGTCCCTACAGCTCGTTAGAGACTCTGTCTCTACAGCTCGTTAGAGACTCTGTCCCTACAGCTCGTTAGAGACTCTGTCCCTACAGCTCGTTAGAGACTCTGTCCCTACAGCTCGTTAGAGACTGTCCCTACAGCTTGTTAGAGACTGTGACCCTACAGCTCGTTAGAGACTGTGACCCTACAGCTCGTTAGACACTCTGTCTCTACAGCTCGTTAGTGACTCTGTCCCTACAGCTCGTTAGTGACTCTGTCTCTACAGCTCGTTAGTGACTCTGTCTCTACAGCTCGTTAGTGACTCTGTCCCTACAGCTCGTTAGAGACTCTGTCCCTACAGCTCGTTAGAGACTCTGTCTCTACAGCTCGTTAGAGACTCTGTCCCTACAGCTCGTTAGAGACTCTGTCCCTACAGCTCGTTAGAGACTCTGTCCCTACAGCTCGTTAGAGACTGTCCCTACAGCTTGTTAGAGACTGTGACCCTACAGCTCGTTAGAGACTGTGACCCTACAGCTCGTTAGACACTCTGTCCCTACAGCTTGTTAAGTGACTCTGTCCCTACAGCTCGTTAGAGACTCCCCTCCCTACAGCTGGCTAGTGACTATGTGCAGAAGCACGTGACATCCCTGTGCTGTAATTTTGAAGATATTTTCCTCCACTCCCTCTCTCTCTCTCCCTTTCTCTTTCGGTCTGTACACCCCTCTGTCTCTCTCTCTCCCTCTCAGTTTCTCTCTATCAACACTTCTCTGCCTCTGCCTCTTTCTCTCTCTCTCTCCGACTCTCTCCCTCTCTCCCTCTCTCCCCCTCTCTCTCGCTCTCTCTCTCTCCCTTATTGTCTGGCATGTCCTTTTGTTTTTAAAGTTCCCACAGTGAACGCCAGCACACCGGCCTGCTGTTTGTTTCAGTTCTATTTCTGCCCTGGAGGCCAGGGTGGGGGGAGAGCTGCAGAATGGCCTTGCAGGTGATACCACAGAGGAAGAACCGCAGAACTACGCTTTAAACACAAAGACCCACTGCAGCTGAACTGAATTAATACACAAAGACCCACTGCAGCTGAACTGAATTAAAACAAAGACACACTGCAGATGAACTGAATTAAAACACAAAGACCCACTGCAGCTGAACTGAATTAAAACAAAGACATACTGCAGATGAACTGAATTAAAAGACAAAGACACACTGCAGATGAACTGAATTAAAACACAAAGACCCACTGCAGCTGAACTGAATTAATACACAAAGACCCACTGCAGCTGAACTGAATTAAAACAAAGACACACTGCAGATGAACTGAATTAAAAGACAAAGACATACTGCAGATGAACTGAATTAAAACACAAAGACCCACTGCAGCTGAACTGAATTAAAACACAAAGACACACTGCAGCTGAACTGAATTAAAACACAAAGACACACTGCAGCTGAACTGAATTAAAACACAAAGACACACTGCAGCTGAACTGAATTAAAACACAAAGACACACTGCAGATGAACTGAATTAAAACACAAAGACACACTGCAGCTGAACTGAATTAAAACACAAAGACACACTGCAGCTGAACTGAATTAAAACACAAAGACACACTGCAGCTGAACTGAATTAAAACAAAGACACACTGCAGATGAACTGAATTAAAAGACAAAGACACACTGCAGCTGAACTGAATTAAAACACAAAGACACACTGCAGCTGAACTGAATTAAAACACAAAGACCCACTGCAGCTGAACTGAATTAAAACACAAAGACACACTGCAGCTGAACTGAATTAAAACACAAAGACCCACTGCAGCTGAACTGAGCTCCTGCAGCTGAACTGAGCTCCTGCAGCTGAACTGAGCTCCTGCTGCTCCCGCTGTTTCTGTGAAACTGAACTCGGGAAGCAGACCCCCCAGCGGGACGGCAGCGGGCCTCCGCTCTGCGCAGGGGTAATCACGGAGGTGGGGACACCTGCGCAGGGGTAATCACGGAGGTGGGGACACCTGCGCAGGGGTAATCACGGAGGTGGGGACACCTGCGCAGGGGTAATCACGGAGGTGGGGACACCTGTGCAGGACGCTTTAAGAGAGGGCGGCTCCTCCCTCACGGTGCGGCTGGCTGATGCCAGGCTCTCCTCTGGGTGTCCCTGGTGTTCCAGCCCTTTGCCCTTTTGCCCCCAGTCTTCCCTTCTTTAACTGTTTTTTGTCCAATTCTTTTTTACCATACATCCATCTGTGCTATTTAATAAATACTCTTTTTCTAGCATCATATTCTGGGAATCAAAATGAGTTTGTTTGTGAGCTTGTCTGCTGTCAGAGAGGTAGTCCAGGAAACGGTGGGGTTCGGTCCCGCAGACATGGTGTTCGGTCAACCCGTGTGTGGAACTCAAAGGAGACATCAGTACCAACTGACAAGCCTCAAATCTTCTCGATTATGTGTCCGAGTTCAGACTCTGTCTCTCTCTCAAGTTCAGACTCTGTCTGAAAGGCCAGTGAGTGGGCCCAGTCTGCATCCCATCCCAGCATTCTCCCCTGGCTCTGTGGCCCAGTCCACTTTAGCGGCCCACACACTATAACTGAGAATTATTTAATTTCCACGCCAGAGTGCAGAAAAAATACTGTCTGTGCCATGTCGACATGTTGAAGCCAAATATGTACACCCCACTCACTGACCCTAGCCCTAACCCTAAACCACTTAGCACGAAAGTTGAGTTTGTTTGGTCTGATGAGTGACAGGCAGCATTTGAACCTATTAAGGCACTTCTGTACGTACTGATTCAGTCTAGCTCTGGCCCTCCACAGCCCATCAGACTCACTAAAGCAAGTGCTCTATGTGGTATCCTCCTCACTTCCTGTGGCTGTTACAGGGATCATAATCCACTCGTGTTTATTCACAAAATGAAAACACAAACCAGCATTTAATGCGGTGGAGTCTCTTTCTTCAAAGCATTGACCTTGACGTTAAACACATAAATGGTAGAGGCTGATGCGTTATCTAGAGCATAGACTGGACTAATTTGTAGATTTGTGCATGTATAGTAAACTTCTGACATTATCTGTGCCTACGTGATATGTTTTGAATGGTCCTAAGTATTATTGTTATTGTCATAACTGATTATTAGACTGTAATATGTGAAATGATAGTGATAGTGAAATGATTATTGTCATTTCCTGTGTGTGATGATGTCATTTCCTGTCCGTGGTGATGTCATTTCCTGACCTTCCACGTGGATCTCAGCGCTGGTGGCCTCGCAGCCCAGGCTGTTACAGGCCCGGCAGGTGTACAGCCCACTGTCCTCCTGCTTCACACGCTGGATGGTCAGGGTTCGATTCGCCCGACTCAGGACCACTCCTGCAACGACACGCCCCACAGGCACAGCTCACACGCCACTCACTGCTGTTAGCCACGCCCATGGCCACACCCACCAACAGTGAATGTAGCATTCAAGGCAAACGTTAGCAAAGCAGCAGCAACATACCGTCTGCAACTCACTCTCCTGTCCATGCCTGACTGCCTGACTTACTGATTGGCTGCTTGATAACTGAAGGCTTGACTGGTTGATTGATTGAGAATGGAACGGTTGATTGATTTGTTGATTGATTTGTGGTGCCTTCTCTGTCCCATACCTGGTCCCTCCAGGAGGGTCTTGTTGTTTTTGGTCCACAGGACCGTGGGCGTTGGCGTTCCAGTCACGTCACACACAAGTGTGGTTGTGTCACTCATGTTCACTCTCTGGTCCGTCAGGTTCGCCAGGATCCTGGATGGCTCAAGAGCTGCAGCACAGAGACATTCTCTAAAGCGATATCAGCTTTACAACCCTGTCCAGTACCGCTCTCTCTAAAGAGATATCAGCTTTCCAACCCAGTCCAATACTGCTCTCTCTAAAGAGATATCAGCTTTCCAACCCTGTCCAATACTGCTCTCTCTAAAGAGATGTCAGCTTTCCAACCCTGCCCAGTACCACTCTCTCTAAAGAGATATCAGCTTTCCAACCCTGTCCAATACTGCTCTCTCTACACAGGTGTGAATGTGGCTGTTCTCAGGTGAGAGGGCACAGGTGGGTGTGGCTCAGGTAGGGTACCTCTGAGAGCCAGGCGGTGCAGCAGGCAGGTGCTCTCCCTGGTTTTGATGTTCTCCACCTGGCAGACGTACAGGCCCTGGTCTCGGAGGGACAGGTTGGAGAGCGGGAGGTCCAGGGTGACGTTGGTGCCCTGCAGGCCAGACAGGAGGGCCTGGGGGAGGGGCTGCGGGGGCAGGGCGAGGCCGCGGCAGGGCTGCACGGGCAGGAAGGGGGCGGAGCTCCAGTCCCACTCCCCCCCGCCCAGCCGGAACCAGCGCAGGTTAGTGTAGATCAGCTTATCGGCCTTACACTGCAGAACCACATCGGCCTGCTCCTGAGGCTCTGCAGACGGCCAGAGACTGAGCTCGAACCCCCCTGAAAACACACACACACACACACACACACACACGCATACACACACGCATACACATACAGACACACACACACACACACACACACACGCATGCACACACACACATACAGACACAGACACACACACACAGACACACACACGCACACACACACACACACACACACATACACACACACACACACGCATACACACACGCATACACATACACACGCATACACACACGCATACACATACACACATACAGACACAGACACAGACACACACACACATATACACACACACACACACACGCATACACACACATACAGACACACACACGCACGCATACACACACACATACAGACACACACACACACACACACACACACACACACACACACACACACACACACACACGCATACACACACACAGATAAACACTTTCGTACACTGTAAATATACACACCGTACATATGTATGCACATATAAATACACTCATACATGAAAACTCACACGATGCATACAGACACATTAGAGACATACAGACCTACCGACACAAATTACACTGTGAATACTCAAACACACAACAGTACGTACACTCTAAATACACACAGTACACAGAGACATACAAACACAGCACGAATATATACACAGACTGTACATACAAATGCACACACACAATAAACACACACACACACACACGTGAAGTCACACTCACGTGTCACATGGAAGAAGATGACTCTCTCATCACGGCCGGCTTTGTTTGATGCGATGCACCTGTACAGGGCGTGGACCTGAGCCTTCTGGATCTTCAAAGAGCTAACAGTCTGCTGCAGAGCACACACACACACACACTGTAAATACACACACACACACACACACTGTAAATACACACACACGTACACACACACACACACTGTAAATACACACACACACACACACACTGTAAATACACACACACGTACACACACACACACTGTAAATACACACACACTGTAAATACACACACACACACACACTGTAAATACACACACGTACACACACACACACACTGTAAATACACACACACACACACACTGTAAATACACACACACACACACACTGTAAATACACACACACGTACACACACACACACACTGTAAATACACACACACACACACACACACACTGTAAACACACACACACACACACTCTGTAAATACACACACACACACAGCAAATACAGACACACACTGTCAATGCAGACAGATACTGAGCTAAATCCACAGGCATCTCCACTAGCCACTGAGCTAAATCCACAGGCATCTCCACTAGCCACTGAGCTAAATCCACAGGCATCTCCACTAGCCACTGAGCTAAATCCACAGGCATCTCCACTAGCCACTGAGCTAAATCCACAGGCATCTCCACTAGCCACAGAGCTAAATCCACAGGCATCTCCACTAGCCACAGAGCTAAATCCACAGGCAGCTCCACTAGCCACTGAGCTAAATCCACAGGCATCTCCACTAGCCACAGAGCTAAATCCACAGGCAGCTCCCACTAGCCACTGAGCTAAATCCACAGGCAGCTCCACTAGCCACTGAGCTAAATCCACAGGCATCTCCACTAGCCACAGAGCTAAATCCACAGGCATCTCCACTAGCCACTGAGCTAAATCCACAGGCATCTCCACTAGCCACTGAGCTAAATCCACAGGCATCTCCACTAGCCACTGAGCTAAATCCACAGGCATCTCCACTAGCCACTGAGCTAAATCACAGGCATCTCCACTAGCCACTGAGCTAAATCCACAGCATCTCCACTAGCCACTGAGCTAAATCACAGGCATCTCCACTAGCCACAGAGCTAAATCCACAGGCATCTCCACTAGCCACGGAGCTAAATCCACAGGCATCTCCACTAGCCACTGAGCTAAATCCACAGGCAGCTCCACTAGCCACTGAGCTAAATCCACAGGCATCTCCACTAGCCACTGAGCTAAATCCACAGGCATCTCCACTAGCCACAGAGCTAAATCCACAGGCAGCTCCACTAGCCACTGAGCTAAATCCACAGGCATCTCCACTAGCCACAGAGCTAAATCCACAGGCAGCTCCACTAGCCACTGAGCTAAATCCACAGGCAGCTCCACTAGCCACTGAGCTAAATCCACAGGCATCTCCACTAGCCACAGAGCTAAATCCACAGGCATCTCCACTAGCCACTGAGCTAAATCCACAGGCATCTCCACTAGCCACAGAGCTAAATCCACAGGCATCTCCACTAGCCACTGAGCTAAATCCACAGGCATCTCCACTAGCCACTGAGCTAAATCCACAGGCATCTCCACTAGCCACTGAGCTAAATCCACAGGCATCTCCACTAGCCACTGAGCTAAATCCACAGGCATCTCCACTAGCCACAGAGCTAAATCCACAGGCATCTCCACTAGCCACTGAGCTAAATCCACAGGCATCTCCACTAGCCACAGAGCTAAATCCACAGGCATCTCCACTAGCCACAGAGCTAAATCCACAGGCATCTCCACTAGCCACTGAGCTAATCCACAGGCATCTCCACTAGCCACTGAGCTAAATCCACAGGCATCTCCACTAGCCACAGAGCTAAATCCACAGGCATCTCCACTAGCCACTGAGCTAAATCCACAGGCATCTCCACTAGCCACTGAGCTAAATCCACAGGCATCTCCACTAGCCACTGAGCTAAATCCACAGGCATCTCCACTAGCCACTGAGCTAAATCCACAGGCAGCTCCACTAGCCACTGAGCTAAATCCACAGGCATCTCCACTAGCCACTGAGCTAAATCCACAGGCATCTCCACTAGCCACTGAGCTAAATCCACAGGCATCTCCACTAGCCACTGAGCTAAATCCACAGGCATCTCCACTAGCCACTGAGCTAAATCCACAGGCAGCTCCACTAGCCACTGAGCTAAATCCACAGGCAGCTCCACTAGCCACTGAGCTAAATCCACAGGCAGCTCCACTAGCCACTGAGCTAAATCCACAGGCATCTCCACTAGCCACTGAGCTAAATCCACAGGCATCTCCACTAGCCACTGAGCTAAATCCACAGGCAGCTCCACTAGCCACTGAGCTAAATCCACAGGCAGCTCCACTAGCCACTGAGCTAAATCCACAGGCATCTCCACTAGCCACTGAGCTAAATCCACAGGCATCTCCACTAGCCACTGAGCTAAATCCACAGGCAGCTCCACTAGCCACTGAGCTAAATCCACAGGCATCTCCACTAGCCACTGAGCTAAATCCACAGGCATCTCCACTAGCCACTGAGCTAAATCCACAGGCAGCTCCACTAGCCACGGAGCTAAATCCACAGGCATCTCCACTAGCCACTGAGCTAAATCCACAGGCAGCTCCACTAGCCACTGAGCTAAATCCACAGGCATCTCCACTAGCCACTGAGCTAAATCCACAGGCATCTCCACTAGCCACAGAGCTAAATCCACAGGCATCTCCACTAGCCACTGAGCTAAATCCACAGGCATCTCCACTAGCCACAGAGCTAAATCCACAGGCAGCTCCACTAGCCACTGAGCTAAATCCACAGGCATCTCCACTAGCCACTGAGCTAAATCCACAGGCATCTCCACTAGCCACTGAGCTAAATCCACAGGCATCTCCACTAGCCACGGAGCTAAATCCACAGGCATCTCCACTAGCCACTGAGCTAAATCCACAGGCAGCTCCACTAGCCACAGAGCTAAATCCACAGGCAGCTCCACTAGCCACAGAGCTAAATCCACAGGCAGCTCCACTAGCCACAGAGCTAAATCCACAGGCATCTCCACTAGCCACTGAGCTAAATCCACAGGCATCTCCACTAGCCACGGAGCTAAATCCACAGGCATCTCCACTAGCCACTGAGCTAAATCCACAGGCAGCTCCACTAGCCACTGAGCTAAATCCACAGGCATCTCCACTAGCCACTGAGCTAAATCCACAGGCAGCTCCACTAGCCACTGAGCTAAATCCACAGGCAGCTCCACTAGCCACTGAGCTAAATCCACAGGCATCTCCACTAGCCACAGAGCTAAATCCACAGGCATCTCCACTAGCCACTGAGCTAAATCCACAGGCAGCTCCACTAGCCACTGAGCTAAATCCACAGGCATCTCCACTAGCCACTGAGCTAAATCCACAGGCAGCTCCACTAGCCACTGAGCTAAATCCACAGGCATCTCCACTAGCCACTGAGCTAAATCCACAGGCATCTCCACTAGCCACTGAGCTAAATCCACAGGCATCTCCACTAGCCACTGAGCTAAATCCACAGGCATCTCCACTAGCCACTGAGCTAAATCCACAGGCATCTCCACTAGCCACTGAGCTAAATCCACAGGCAGCTCCACTAGCCACTGAGCTAAATCCACAGGCAGCCCCACTAGCCACGGAGCATGTAGCAATTTGCCAGAGAACAAAGTACAACACAAAATGAGAAAATGACCTGAATAAACATTTTTGTTAAGACTTTCTGTTGTAAATAAAACACAAAAGATGTAAGTTCCTGTTTGTCAAAGAGTGTCTGAAATAAAAGATATTTTTTCTCCTTTACAATGAGCTCATGATGTAGAATACAAACAAAGCTACTCTCAACCTTTGACACGTCTGATTAGTCATTTCCTTCCGACAAATTTAATACAGGTCCTGCTTCAACCCAGAGAAAAACTTGCACAGTGAAAAATACTCTGAGTTTATCAGAAGGTGACAGTTTTACATTTTACAGTTTGACATTTCAATGCAAAATTAATGCAAATGCACACAGCAGTCATGCAGGAACATGAGCAGGACAGACAAGCTGTTTACATTCACTGGGAAAACTGCGCAATATTAATATCTTTTCCTATAAAAGACCTTTCATACACAAACTACCCGAGTTGCCCATTCAATCAAGGTTATCACAAAGAACAGGTTGTGGTTAGGGTTGTATGAGAGGTCAATATTAGTGGTTAGATTGTGGTTAGTGAAGCATGAGAGATCAATATCAGTGGCCAGGCTGTGGTTAGGGTTGTATGAGAGGTCAATATCAGTGGTCAGGTTGTGGTTAGGGTTGTATGGGAGGTCAGTATTAGTGGTCAGGTTGCAGCTAGGTTTGTATGGGAGGTCAGTATTCCTGGTCTGGTTGTGGTTAGGGTTGTATGGGAGGTCAGTATTAGTGGTCAGGTTGCAGCTAGGTTTGTATGAGAGGTCAGTATAAGTGGTCAGGCTGTGGTTAGGGTTGTATGGGAGGTCAGTATAAGTGGTCATGTTGTGGTTAGGGTTGTATGAGAGGTCAGTATTAGTGGTCAGGTTGTGGTTAGGGTTGTATGGGAGGTCAGTATTCCTGGTCTGGTTGTGGTTAGGGTTGTATGGGAGGTCAGTATTAGTGGTCAGGTTGCAGCTAGGTTTGTATGAGAGGTCAGTATTAGTGGTCAGTCTGTGGTCATTGCTGTCTGCTCATTGGGAATCACCTTGTGGAAACGGTCGGTGTCAGTTGTCAGGCTGTCGATGGGATTCTGCCCAGTGTTGTTTGTAATGTCTCTCCATTTTGCGCACTCCTTCTGTATGACCTCTGACCTCCAGCCTCCTGACCTGCAAAACAGAAACATTTTCAGACGACACACATCCAAAGTGGGAGAGCTTAGAAACATTAACACTTGTCTGAGAAAGACAGAACATGTTTTAATGCTGAATTTTTGCACCTGAGTGGAATTATTTTTATCGCACTTGCGAACTTGCCAAATTGACTCAGTTCCCTCTCAACAGCCCCATGCTTAATGAAAGGTGGAACATTTGTAATGGGTACTTCTGTTGCCAGTGCTGACAGTAGTGTTATTTGCATGAACGTCTCCTTCAACCAGAGACCATTTTCAACTGAATAACAAGACCACTATGGGAGAAAGAAAAGGAGGAAAAAAGAGAAAAAACACACAGCAGAAAACCCAAACACACAGCTCTCTACCAGAGCCACCCTCACACACACTCACTCCAGAGAGAGAGAGAGGAGAGAGAGAGGGAGGAGAGAGAGGGAGGAGAGCGAGGAGAGAGACAGAGAGAGGGAGGAGAGAGAGAGAGTGGGAGGAGAGAGGGAGAGGGAGAGAGACAGCTATGCAGGAAGGAGCCTGCTCTAGGTCACAGTGTGTGAGAACAACAGGAAGTGATGCCGGACAGTGAGGAGGAAGTGATGCCGGACAGTGAGGAGGAAGTGGGGCCAGGTGTGGGCCATAGATAAGGTCCTCCTGGGGGGGGGGGGTCTCAATCAGGTCCTGAACACACACAGCACTCCAACACATATAACACACACATAACGCACAGGACACACATGCAGAACACACAGCCTGCACAAACAGAACACAAACACAACACTCTGTTATTTTACAAGAGATTCACACTAATTTGGGGCCCATATAATACTTGAAATAGTTAAATTATAGCAAAAAACGAAGTGAAGGGAAAAAGCGCAATGTCATCTTTGTCAGCGTTTCTAGTATTAAAATGTCGGCAGTGTCTTCTTCTTACAGCTATAACAGATGCTACGGTAATTGACAAGATGGCGTACTGCTTGGATTTAAACAGACTGTGCCATATTGGCAGGATCCTGGTCATCTTAAAGAGTTCATGCTCATTCCTGAAATTTGAATCGCACAGAATTATTTTTGGCACTTCAGACAGTTTAACTGGTTAAAAAGCAGCAGTCTTTTTTTCGATTCCCCAAAACAATACCATGAGACAATACCATGGAAACACAAAGAACAGGAGAAGAGAACATGTAAAACACATGCAGGGCACACAGACAGAACACACATACATGCATACACAGTTACATAAACACACACTCACAGCTACACAAACATATACATACACACATGCACATATGCATAGTAACACACATACACACAGCTTCTCTACACACAAGCAAACACACTGAGGTCATGACACTTGTGACATACAAAAGCACAGATTGGGGTCACATGACTGGTGACTCACAGGAAATCGAGAGGGCAGTCCTCGAGGGGCATCCACTGCCATTGGACGGAGATGGGGGAGGGGCGTCCCCGCACCGTGCAGCGGAGGGTGGGGCTGCTGCCGAACATGTGCACGTCCCCATCCTCCAGCACCTCCTTCTCAAAGATCTGGGGAGGGACTGCAGAAACAGTACAGACAACCATTAACTGCACATGCTCAATACAGACACCTATTAACTGTACACGCTCAGTACACACCCATTAACTGCACACGCTCAGTACACACCCATTAACTGCACATGCTCAGTACACACTCATTCATTTCAAACAGCAAAATACAAATTCAATTTACACAATTCAAATTCAATTTTTAAACACACCAAATCAGTTTAAGCATTCAAAATTTAAACTGTTTCTCCGTGCCCCACTTCGCACTCACATTGGGATACATTGCACTCGTGATAGACATAAAGCGGTGGGGTGTCACCATAGCGACAGACATTGGGGGTGAGGTTACCGTTGATGAGCAGCTGGAAGGACCGCCTCTGCTCTTGCTTGGTAGTGGGGTTCCTCAGAACCACGGTGTAGTTCCCAGAGTCCCTCTCAGACACTTCATAGATGCTCAGAGCGTCCTTCTCCAGCTTCACCCTGTACTTCTGCTCCTCACGGCTCACTGGCTGCCCGTTCTTCAGCCTGCACACACACACACACACACACACACACACACACACACAGAGTTACACACACACACACACACACACACACACACACACACACACACAGTTACACACACACACACACACACACACACACACACACACACACAGAGTTACACACACACACACACAGAGTTACACACACACACACACACACACACAGAGTTACACACACACAGTTACACACACACACAGAGTTACACACACAGACACAGGGTTGCACACACACACAGAGTTACACACACACACATTGTAGGTATCTCACCACTTCACTTCAGGTTGTGGATAGGCGTCATACTTCACAGGAATCTTCACCATTCTGTCACCTAGAGTGGCCTCCACAGTCCACACAGCCTGCTCATTCAGTATGATGAAGGGCTTTTCTACAGATACAACACACAGCACCATTACATTGTTACAGTTACACAACACTGCTCATTCAGAATAATAAAGGGCTTTTCTACAGATACAACACACAGCACTTTTACACAGTTACACAGTACTGTTACACAACACCACTACACTATTATACTGTTACACAATACTGTTAAACACAGTGACACAACACTGCTACACCGTTACACTACACTGTCACAGTGATACAACACTGCTACACCGTTACACTACACTGTCACAGTGACACAACACTGCTACACCGTTACACTTCACTGTCACAGTGACACAACACTGCTACACCGTTACACTTCAGTCACAGTGACACAACACTGCTACACCGTTACACTTCACTGTCACAGTGACACAACACTGCTACACCGTTACACTTCACTGTCACAGTGACACAACACTGCTACACCGTTACACTTCACTGTCACAGTGACACAACACTGCTACACCGTTACACTTCACTGTCACAGTGACACAACACTGCTACACCGTTACACTTCAGTCACAGTGACACAACACTGCTACACCGTTACACTTCACTGTCACAGTGACACAACACTGCTACACCGTTACACTTCAGTCACAGTGACACAACACTGGTACACCGTTACACTACACTGTCACAGTGACACAACACTGCTACACCGTTACACTTCACTGTCACAGTGACACAACACTGCTACACCGTTACACTACACTGTCACAGTGACACAACACTGGTACACCGTTACACTACACTGTCACAGTGACACAACACTGCTACACCATTACACTACACTGTCACAGTGACACAACACTGCTACACTGTTACACTACATTGTTACATTGATGTAACAGCGCTCAGAGGATAGTGAAGAGGAGCTGCGCATGCTGGTCCTGCTGTACAGAGCAGGAGAGACGCGGTCCTGGCTCTTACCATACACCACCAGAGTGGCCCTGCTGGATTTGCTCATCTGACCGCTGGAGGCAGAGCAAACGTACTCTCCGGTGTCGTTGATGGTCACATTCTCCAGGATGAGGGCGCTGGAGAGCTCCAGTGAGTCCCACAGCTTCTTCTTATGGAAACGAGTCTCTGATACGTTCGAATGGACCTGAGGCACCAACACACACATCACTCACCTGTACCAACACACACACCACTCACCTGTACTAACACAAACGTCACTCACCTGTACCAACACACACACCACTCACCTGTACCATCACACACATCACTCATCGATACCAACACACCCATCACTCACCTATACCAACACACACATCACTCACCTGGACCAACACACACCACTCACCTGTACCATCACACACATCACTCACCGATACCAACACACACATCACTCAACTGTACCAACACACGCCACTCACCTGTACCAACACTTTGTGTGTGTGTGGGTGTGTGCTTGCGTGTGTGAGAATGTGAGTGCCTGTGTGCCTGTGTGAGTGAGTGTGTGTGTGTGTATGTGTGTGCCTGTGTGAGTGAGTGTGTGTGTGTGTGTGTGTGTGTGTGTGAATGTGTGTGTGTGTGTGTGTGAGTGTGTGTGCCTGTGTGTGTGAGTGTGTGTGTATGTGTGAGTGTGTGTGCCTGTGTGTGTATGCCTAGTGTGCATCTGACTGTGTCGTCGGCTACTACTTCGCGTTTTCAGATAAGCATGTCTTTGCTTAATTTGTTCCTGCTGTTGTTAGTTAGAGAACATCGCTGTGCGTTAGTTCAGATAATCTCACTGTGTGAACTGACCTGTTTTCTTGGCTATAAATAGTTGTATGAAATGAGTATTGTGCTTCATCGAATCTGTGTTTTATAGTTGTTCCAATGACCATGATATGCATTGGGTGTGTGCGACTGAGTGGGCGGGGCTACCTCTGACCTTGCTCTGTGGGTAGGTCCACTGGAAGTCGATGCCTACGTTGAGCTCAGTGCGGGCAGTGCAGTTCAGCTGGAACCTCTCCCCCACGGCCAGCCTCTGCTGGGCGGGGCTGACTGTCAGCTCATAGATCCTGTATCCTGCAGGAAAGGGTGGAGGCCAGCACTCAGCACCCATTGTTCTCATAACCACTGGCACATACTGGCCTCACAGCTACACAAACCTAAACATGTCACCAGCATTAAAATCACGCACAAAACAACTGAACAGTAGAACAACGAGCAGCAAATATCACTCAGCCATGGCTGCGTCTGTGGAAGCGAGGCCGGACTATCCCTGACCTACGACTGCGACGATGTAGAGGGAGGACTGGAAGGTCTGGTTGGAGATGCGTGTTTGGCAGAAGACCACGCCGGCATAGCTGATCAGGTGACTCGGCACGATGAAGCCTCTCCTGCTGTCCCAAAGCACCTCCTGCCCGTCTGGAAACAGCTCCTTCTTTGGGTACTTCTGAGAAAAACCACATAGACTGAGACTCATTGCACACAGGCTCATACCAAGACTCATCACACACAGCCTCACACTGAGACTCATCACACACAGGCTCACACAGAGACTCATCACACACAGCCTCATACTGACTGAGACTCATCACACACAGCCTCATACTGACTGAGACTAATCACACACAGCCTCACACTGAGACTCATCACACACAGCCTCACACTAAGACTTATCACACACAGCCTCATACTAATTGATACTAATCACACACAGCCTCACACTAAGACTTATCACACACAGCCACAGACTGAAACTCATCACACAATGCCTCACCCTGAGAGTCATCACACATAGCCTCACACTAAGACTTATCACACACAGCCTCATACTGACTGAGACTAATCACACACAGCCTCACACTAAGACTTATCACACACAGCCACAGACTGAAACTCATCACACAATGCCTCACCCTGAGACTCATCACACATAGCCTCACACTAAGACTCATCACACACAGCCTCACACTGACACGCAACACACACAGCCTCACAGAGACTCACCACACACAGCCTCACACTGAGACTCATCACACACAGCCTCACACTAAGACTCATCACACACAGCCTCACACTAAGACTTATCACACACAGCCTCATACTGACTGAGACTAATCACACACAGCCTCACACTGAGACTCATCACACACAGCCTCACACTAAGACTTATCACACACAGCCTCATACTAATTGATACTAATCTCACACATAGCCTCACACTAAGACTCATCACACACAGCCTCATACTGACTGAGACTAATCACCTCACACTAAGACTTATCACACACAGCCACAGACTGAAACTCATCACACAAAGCCTCACACTGAGACTTATCACACAAAGCCTCACACTGAGATTCATCACACACAGCCTCACACTGACTGAGACTAATCACACACAGGCTCACACTGACTGAGACTAATCACACATATCATATGATGAATTAATTACTGAGTAAGGACAAAAGGCAGCAGACTGGAGCTCTGCAGGACCAGGGTTTCACACACCAACTTCAGACAGCAGGCACACTCATTACCATGACAACCGATCTACAGTGTGACGTTCAGGTCGTAGCGTGTACAGTGTGACGCTCAGGTCGTAGCGTGTACAGTGTGATGTTCAGGTCGTAGCGTGTACAGTGTGATGTTCAGGTCGTAGCGTGTACAGTGGGATGTTCAGGTCGTAGCGTGTACAGTATGATGTTCAGGTCGTAGCGTGTACAGTGTGACGTTCAGGTCGTAGCGTGTACAGCCTGATGTTCAGGTCGTAGCGTGTACAGTGTGACGTTCAGGTCGTAGCGTGTACAGTGTGACGTTCAGGTCGTAGCGTGTACAGTGTGACGCTCAGGTCGTAGCGTGTACAGTGTGACGTTCAGGTCGTAGCGTGTACAGTGTGACGTTCAGGTCGTAGCGTGTACAGTGTGACGTTCAGGTCGTAGCGTGTACAGTGTGACGTTCAGGTCGTAGCGTGTACAGTGTGACACTCAGGTCGTAGCGTGTACAGTGTGACGCTCAGGTCGTAGCGTGTACAGTGTGACGTTCAGGTCGTAGCGTGTACAGCCTGATGTTCAGGTAGGGCCGTGTACGGCGTGATGTTCAGGTCGTAGCGTGTACAGTGTGACGTACAGCCTGATGTTCAGGTAGGGCCGTGTACGCCGTGATGTTCAGGTCCTACCGTGTACAGTGTGACGTTCAGGTCCTCCACCGACCCCAGGCAGGGAATGACCACCCGCTGGCCCTCGCGGATAAACACCACATCGTAGTTCTGCGATGAGCGCACAAACGGAGCTTTGTAGTCTGAAAAAACACAGACAGGGACAGTCAGTTCAGCCGCTGAGCCCCGCCTCCCACCAACAGAACCAGCCAATCAGCTGAGATACAGTGTGTGAGCTGTAAGGCCCACCTCCCACCAACAGAATCAGCCAATCAGGTGAGATACAGTGTGTGACCTGTAAGGCCCACCTCCTACCAACAGAACCAGCCAATCAGGTGAGATACAGTGTGTGAGCTGTAAGGCCCACCTCCCACCAACAGAATCAGCAGCCAATCAGGTGAGATACAGTGTGTGAGCTGTAAGGCCCACCTCCTACCAACACACACCGGATGCGTTGCAGGTGTGTGGGGTGTTGAGTGTGTGGAGTGTGCAGGTGTGTGGGGTGTGGAGTGTGTAGGGGTGTGGAGTGTGTAGGTGTGTGGGGTGTGGAGTGTGATGGTGTGTGGAGTGTGTGGGGTGTGGAGTGTGATGGTGTGTGGAGTGTGTAGGCGTGTGGGGTGTGGAGTGTGATGGAGTGTGCAGGTGTGTGGGGTGTGGAGTGTCATGGTGTGTGGAGTGTGTAGGTGTGTGGAGTGTGTGGAGTGTGTAGGTGTGTGGAGTGTGTAGGTGTGTGGGGTGTGGAGTGTGATGGTGTGTGGAGTGTGCAGGTGTGTGGAGTGTGTGGAGTGTGTAGGTGTGTGGAGTGTGATGGAGCGTGCAGGTGTGTGGAGTGTGTGGAGTGTGTAGGTGTGTGGAGTGTGATGGAGCGTGCAGGTGTGTGGGGTGTGGAGTGTGATGGTGTGTGGAGTGTGTGGAGTGTGTAGGTGTGTGGGGTGTGTAGGTGTGTGGGGTGTGATGGTGTGTGGAGTGTGGAGTGTGTAGGTGTGTGGTGTGTGGAGTGTGCAGGTGTGTGGAGTGTGATGGTGTGTGGAGTGTGATGGAGTGTGCAGGTGTGTGGAGTGTATGTGGAGTGTGTGACAGGTGTAAGAGAGGTCACCTTGTACGTAGACATAAACGGCAGCAGAGGTCTTTCCATCCTCCACAGGCAGGTGGCGGTAGGAGCAGCGGTACTCTCCCGTCTCATTGGCCGTTGCCTTGGTGATGAGCAGGGCGGAGCAGAAGAGGCCAGAGCCGCTGCAGTCGCTCAGAGACACGCGCCCCTCTGTGTGGCTGCGGTTGTAGGGCGTGGTCCAGTCCAGGAGCTGCCGGCCGCTGTGGAGAGGACACACACCCGCGGCTCATTCCACACACCCGCGGCTCATTCCACACACCCGCTGCTCATTCCACACACCCGCTGCTCATTCCACACACCCGCGGTTCATTCCACACACCCGCTGCTCATTCCACACACCCGCGGCTCATTCCACACACCCGCTGCTCATTCCACACACCCGCTGCTCCCACGCTGCTCATTCCACACACCCGCTGCTCATTCCACACACCCGCTGCTCATTCCACACACCCGCGGCTCATTCCACACACCCGCTGCTCATTCCACACACCCGCTGCTCCCACGCTGCTCATTCCACACACCCGCTGCTCATTCCACACACCCGCGGCTCATTCCACACACCCACTGCTCATTCCACACACCCGCTGCTCCCACGCTGCTCATTCCACACACCCGCGGCTCATTCCACACACCCGCGGCTCATTCCACACACCCGCTGCTCATTCCACACACCCGCGGCTCATTCCACACACCCGCTGCTCCCACACTGCTCATTCCACACACCCGCTGCTCATTCCACACACCCGCTGCTCATTCCACACACCCGCGGCTCATTCCACACACCCGCTGCTCATTCCACACACCCGCTGCTCATTCCACACACCCGCTGCTCATTCCACACACCCGCGGCTCATTCCACACACCCGCTGCTCCCACGCTGCTCATTCCACACACCCGCGGCTCATTCCACACACCCACTGCTCATTCCACACACCCGCGGCTCATTCCACACACCCGCTGCTCATTCCACACACCCGCTGCTCCCACACTGCTCATTCCACACACCCGCTGCTCCCACGCTGCTCATTCCACACACCCGCTGCTCCCACGCTGCTCATTCCACACACCAGCTGCTCATTCCACACACCCGCTGCTTATTCAGAGCCCCAGTGGTTTTTGGGATACACATGCATTCAGAGCCCCAGTGGTTTCTGGGATACACACCTGCATCGCAGCTCCAGTGTTTCTGTGACGTTGATTCTGTGAATTTGGTCCTGGATGTTGAGCCATGGAGGGTCAGGAACAAACTTCAGGTCTATCGCTGGGAGAGAAATGGACCCAGTTACTACTCAACAACTCACTCAAAACATCCACATTCAACAACTCACTCAAAACATCCACATTCAACAGCTCACTCAAAACATCCACATTCAACAGCTCACTCAAAACATCCACATTCAACAGCTCACTCAAAACATCCACATTCAACAGCTCACTCAAAACATCCACATTCAACAGCTCACTCAAAACATCCACATTCAACAACTCACTCAAAACATCCACATTCAACAGCTCACTCAAAACATCCACATTCAACAGCTCACTCAAAACATCCACATTCAACAGCTCACTCAAAACATCCACATTCAACAACTCACTCAAAAAATCCACATTCAACAGCTCACTCAAAACATCCACATTCAACAGCTCACTCAAAACATCCACATTCAACAGCTCACTCAAAACATCCACATTCAACAGCTCACTCAAAACATCCACATTCAACAGGATAACAGACTTTTCTACCTCCATCGACTAAGCGCGAGTCGGCATCCCACCAGTGGACTGAATTCCTGGTGTAAAACCCAGAGCAGGTTTGCTGAGCTGAAAATTTGTGGGGTGAAAACTTTTCTTTTAACTTATCATTGGTCTCAACCTGTTTTCATTTATTTCCCTCAACAAGCATGCCAATGATTTGGCTACCTAACCCTAACCCTAACACACAGCTTCTCCACATCAAATAAGAGAGACTGAATGACAAATATTATTACGAAACATTAGCTTTCAGTATAACCAGTGATAACAAAATCTGCACTTAAGTTTGTTTAAAATCTGCGCATTGCAGGTCTTTGCCCGGAATATTCTCTGAGTCTTTGAGTGTAGAGGAGGAAGAGGTCCACATGTATCCACAAATAATGTTGATAAAATGTGCACTATTTTGCAATGAAAATAAAAATATTTGTATTACTTGCTAAAGGGCCTAATTGAGGAGAGATGGTTATATCTGCAGTCTTGAGTATTTTGTGAATCCCTTCATTGATAATCAAGGAAAATGACTGAAAACAGATCGAGACCAATAATCAGTTTAAGGGGAAGTTTTCCACCCCACTAATTTTCAGCTCACCGACTGCCACTGGTAAAAACAGCGCAGGACTCCCGCAGGACTCCGACGCTGGTAGAGAGGGGACCATGGCACATGCCCATAACCACACATCCTGGCCCAACACACTCAGACGCTGGTAGAGAGGGGACCATGGCACATGCCCATAACCACACATCCTGGCCCAACACACTCAGACGCTGGTAGAGAGGGGACCATGGCACACATCCTGGCCCAACACACTATTCAGCGGTGTTACATTGGGGTTTACATTCTGTTCCCCGAGTGTAGATCTGCTTCCCAAAGACAAACACGCGAAAAGGGCTGAAAAGCCTGCGCAGGCCTGCTTCCCTCTCAGGGAGCAAACGGCATTATTCTGTCAAAACAGGAAGAGCAGGCAGATGTGCAAGGGTCAGGATGGGGGCTCTGCTCTTGGAGCCTGAGGTGGGGTTCCTGTTTTAGGATTCTGGGGAAAGAACAGCTCTATTCCTGCGGATATCGCACATCGCTTTAATCAGCTCTATCTAAATATGCACAAAAACTTCATCTATCTCAAGACTTCAGTAGTACCTTGTCTGAGATTAATGAATCACAGACGCACACATTCAAAGATGGATGGCAGGCTAAAACACACAACTTCCATCTGCAATCCTTTGCAGGTATCAGGCTGAATGGAATTAGCGTTTAGATTCAGCTCATTATTGGTCAGATATTCTGAACTACTAATCCCCAGGTTGTTGTTAAGGCAAAATGCATTTTTTAACATTAGCACGTAGAGCCACTGTAAAGAAGATCTCAAAATCAGTGCAACAGTGCAAAGGACTGAAACACAAATTATAGAAAGTTTTTTTGTAAATCAGACTCAACAAAAAATGTCACCAGTCTGATTCAGCATTCATAAAAGAGCCTGAAAAGCGTATCTTGCACTTAACATGTTCACAGATACACCCCGGCCTCTTTTCCACCGATACACCCCGGCCTCTTTTTCCACCGATACACCCCGGCCTCTTTTTCCCCGATACACCCCGGCCTCTTTTTCCCCGATACACCCCGGCCTCTTTTCCCCCGATACACCCCGGCCTCTTTTTCCCCGATACACCCCGGCCTCTTTTCCACCGATACACCCCGGCCTCTTTTCCCCCGATACACCCCGGCCTCTTTTTCCCCGATACACCCCGGGCCTCTTTTCCACCGATACACCCCGGCCTCTTTTTCCCTTCTTTGATTCATAGTCTGTAAGACTTTCAAATGTTTTTCACATTTTCACATTTTCAGCCACCTTGTGGGGAGGACAGCAACATTCATCTGAATGAGAAAACCACTTTAAGACCGGTTAACTGTTACCTGGGATCACAAAATCATCAAGCACATTCAAAATAAATACCTGTGAATTGTTAGATCGCAGTCTATCAGATGCCAAAGCAAATCCGTAGAAAAACCCTATAGCATGTATATTTTTAAAATTATTTTCGAACAATGAATTTGCGGTTATAGGTCAGGTTACTCATCCATAAACGTTCACACTTCTTACCTGACACAATGGTTATAAAACAAGCATATCTAAAGTGTGAGCCTACATAGGACATACGCAGAAAATGTCCGTTGGTAATTGAAGTCTTAACAGAGTACATGAGTCCAACACGGACCGCACTCTCTCCGAGTTGATTTAACACAGAACATTTTACAGAGTCGTGAGATAATATTTCGGCGTGGAATATGGGTCATCTTAATACATGTTAGAAAGTAAATGTAAAATATTGAAGCCCAGTAGTTATTAATAACTTATTTCCAATACTTTTGAAGGGGCGACAGTGGTGCCTTCTATATCTTATACTAAACCAGTTTCTGAATTTTAAATATCAACATTGCTAGATTTTATTTATTGTATATTTTACTGTCTGCAAATTTATCAGAAATCTTACCGGCGACACTGCTGAGCCCGAGGAGGAGTCCCAGCACAGTAATGACGGAGCGCGCCTTGGTCATCTTCCGCGGAGAGGTACCAACCATGCGTCAACATGCAATACTGCCGCTCATTTAAAAAAGTACTCTTCATCCGCTCATCTGGACGAGTATAGTGTAATAAATATTTACATTCTCCACCGGACAAAAAGTAGGAACGGAGTTAGAAAGAAAAAAAATCCAGCCGATAGAATGAAGTAGTAGATGCGAACCTGCTGGTGTCCGGCTCTAATCCCGATGCGCTCCCAGTTCGTGGTTTTGTGGAAGTATGGCACAGGCTCTGAGCAGGCTCGCGCGGGGAGGGGGGGCGGGGGGCACAGGTTTCCGCTCGGTGTTGTTGCCCCGATCAGTAGTAAAGCGCCCTTTCAGATAGTTATAGTATGAACGCGACTATCGGCTGAGAAGACGGCAGCAACGATTTTGTACATTGCGACGTTGTATTTTAGTCGATCGGCTTGTATTCGTATTAATCATTTTTTTTTGCACCTGTACGAACTACAGACGGCTTATGATACCGAGCACCAAACACCACAGAGATTTCATTGGTTTTCCGGAACAGAAATAGTTTTTTACATTTTAAATTCTGAAATGCTTAAACTTTAATTTAATCTTTTCGGTTTCTCCGTGTTTCGTATCTTAGGTGAACGACTCGGACGCTTGCTGTGAACATTTATTTATTTATTTATTTATTTATTCATTCATTTATTACTTCCTGGGCACATTTCCTGAGTTGATCAGGGCTGGGCCACGAAGATAAGATGCTTAGCAGCAGAAACCAGGACCAGGGCTCAGGGCTACCCCATATAAGTAGTTTGCAAGTGTCCAAGGGCTTACATCACCGTTAATGAATCCTTAAAGAGCCAAAGAAGGCATATATACTAAAGCACTTCAGCACACAGTCATTGTGCTGTCCCTAACACACTGCACACTCACTGTGCTGTCCCTAACACACCACACACTCACTGTGCTGTCCCTAACACCCTATACTGTCCCTAACACACTGCACACAGTCACTGTGCTGTCCCTAACACACTATTGCCCCTAACACACTGCACACAGTCACTGCGCTGTCCCTAACACACTGCACACAGTCACTGTGCTGTCCCTAACACACTGCACACAGTCACTGTGCTGTCCCTAACACACTGCACGCAGTCACTGTGCTGTCCCTAACACACTGCACACAGTCACTGTGCTGTCCCTAATACTGTATACTGTCCCTGTACATGTTTGGGTCTAAACCAGGTCACTGCCCCAAACACTGCATCTGTACATGTTTAGGTCTAGACCCGGTCACTGCCCCAAACACTACATCTGTACATGTTTCGGTCTAAACCAGGCCTCTCTCTGGCCCTCTTTGTCTACAGTGTGCCCTCCAGAAAGTAAACTCTAGACACACAGCTCTGATTGGTCAATATGATGGAGAAATACAGCTCTGATTGGCGTTTACACTGCCTACTCAAGGCTCTGATTGGCTCTTCCCAGCCAGCACAGAAAATGAAATCCTGGGAATGAACAGACAGGATGCTCTCAATCTGCCCTAATGCTGCTGCAAACTTGCTCCACTGGACCAGCTCCAGCCCTGCCCGCCGGCTGGATAAGGCTTGTAGAGCATGCAATACAGAGGTTACTGGACAAAGAGCCCGACAGAGCAGAGTCTATTCACACTGCCCAGCTCACTGCACTGTAATCAAATGGGCGCTGTGATTGGCCCTCTCACAGTGGGCGTGGCCCTCCTCCAGGGCAGGACCATAGCTGGGGGGCCAGCATGGGCCTCCCCCACCCAGGGCTGTGGAAATATAAAGACCCCACCCTTGTTTTTGCCACTGTGCTGTATGACCGGTCCGAAGGGCCAGACTGAAGTCCCCCCCCCCCCACCTCTTCCTGTCTCACTAAACCAGCTCCCTCCCTCCCCCCCCCCGCCCCCCCCCCCCACCCCCCACCCCACAAAACTCACAATAATGCCCAACTAACTTTTCCACATCCAGGGTAGAGAGATCTAGTTTCCATGGTGACAAGGGTCACAAACTCAGCATAGAGAGAGAGAAGTGATAAAAGGAGGGAAGCTGAGGGTCAGACACTGAGCAGATTCATACTGACGGTTTTTCCAGTGATTACAGGAGCCAGTCAAAGCTGCTCCTCTTATCGGGTGCAGGGCAGAGCTTTCTGAGGGGTCCATGTGCATTTTATTCACACACACTCTCTCTCACACAAACACACACACACACTCTCTCACACAAACACTCTCTCTCTCTCTTACACACACACACACACTCTCTCTCTCTCTCACACACACACTCACACAAACACACACACACACTCTCTCTCTCACACAAACACACACACACACATACTCACAGGTAGTGTCTACAGCAGCTCTGACCCCCCAGCTCTTACAGGCTGTACCAGTGTGCCTCCTTCCCTGTTAAAGAGCTTTACACACCAACCATCTCATAGTAACAAACACTGCCTATGACTGAGAGAGAGAGAGAGAGAGAAGGTAGGGGGGAGAGAGAGAGAGAGGAAGGAAGATGGAGAAAGGGAATGGGAGAGGATAATACATTTATATCAGTAAACAAGTTGTAGAGTTGATTTTTGGCTGGACCGCAACAGCGGGTCCAGCCCTACAAACACGAATGTCTGTGACTGAGTGAGTGATGAAGTTACACCATTGGTCGGCCGGATCACGTGTGTTAGGTCCAGCCATACACTAGGTTTTGACCTGGTCTTGTTTTTATTGTCATTGTTCTTTGTAACATGTTCTCTGGCAACAGAGTATGTCATGCCAACCTTAAAACTTTAATTGAAAATGTTTAATTGAGAGAATGAAGGAGGGAAAGAGGGAGGAAGAAGGAAGGAGAGAAAGGGCAGAGGAGAAAGAGGGACAGAAACTCTTCATTAAGCAGTGTTTCTACACTCTTTCACTGCAGCGGAACTCGCCTGTGTGCTGCTTTCTGTGGGAGAAGTGCACTGTCCTGTTTAATTAATGCTGTGCTCTTTCAGACAATGGCTGGCTATCATCAGCAGGGTAGTGTGTGTGCGCATGTGTGTGTGTGCGTGTGTGTGTGCGTGTGCGTGTGTGTATGTGTGTGTGTGTGTGTGTGTACCTGTGTGTGTGTGTGTGTGTGTGTGTATGTATGTATGTGTGTGTGCGTGCATGTGCGTGTGTATGTATGTATGTATGTGTGTGTGTATGTATATGTGTGTGTGTGCGTGTGTGTATGTATGTATGTGTGTGTGTGTGTGTGTGTGTGTGTGTGTGTGTGTGTGTGTACATGTGTGTGTGTGTGTACATGTGTGTGTGTGTGCGTGTGTGTATGTATATGTGTGTGTGTGTGTGTGTGTGTGTGTGTGTGTACATGTGTGTGTGTGTGTGTAAGTATGGGGGGGAATCGCAGTTGGCACGGGGGGGGGGGGTCGGGGGCAGGAAACAGAACACACTTCCTCATGCAGGATACTGCAGGCCTTCCAGAGCCATCCTGGAGTCAGAGTGCACCTATCCCCTATCCTCTGATAACACACACACACACACAAATACACAAACGCACACACATACACACACACACACACTCACACTCACACTCACATTCACATACATTACTGCACAAACACTAACAGGCACACACACAAATACACAAACGCACACACATACACACTGACATCCGCGTAATGCTCGTCTGCAGAGGTGCGGATGGAGAGCACAGAGGAATGCTCGTTAATTCTAGGGGTGTATCGATGTATCAGATGAAAAAGCAACCATCCAATCCAATGAATACTACATGCATAAATCGATACATATCATTATTAATCATTGCAAAATATTTATTCAAATGTCTATAATCTTACGGTGGTTTGCTCTCTAGAAACACTGCCAGCATCATTGTTTACGTTTCAAATTCGACCTCATCATCACTTACGCTAGTGCTGTTTTTCCTTCTGTCAAACGTGACGTCAGTAGGTTTTTGCAGTCTCAACCTCATTTCGGTTGTATGTGTACGGTGTAACAGGATTGTTTTTGCTGGATCATACTTATTGCTAATTTCTTACGATATGGGATCGTTCTGGTTCGTATTGCAGCAAAATGTGAAATTTCCAAATATCGACCAATCACTTCAAGCGTCCGAATCGCATCCTATCGTGGTGAAGCCTCACACAATGTATTATCATCTAATGAAAATAAAATGTAACATTACTTTTTGTACGACAGTACGTGTGTTGGTTTGTGGAAACCGGCTTTCTACGTTTTAGAGATTTTTTTATGCCAGATATTATTTTCACAGAACAATCGCAGTTTAGCAGGGCAGAGGATTCACCGGCCTGCGGGTAGTTTATAGAAGGCAACAACACTGAGAGTTTAATATTGGCCTATGTGGTACTGCGTCCCAGTGGCCGACTAAAGCCTGATGAAAACTTGTTAAGTGCTACCACCTACTGGCTAACGGAGGGAACGCACACTCATTCTTCTGCTTAAAGGCTTACTTAATACTAGGTACGTAATTCCACGTTATTCTGTTTGTCTTATTTTACATGGTACGTTTTAAATAGCTGTGTTCCCTGTCATGAAATTACCTGTATTGCAAATTACAATATATGCTTATTTAATCTCTGGAATAGGCCTACAGTACGACGCCATTATTTGCAGACCGGAACCCCAGTACTCAACACCATGATGCTCATCGGAGATGTTAAACATTGACACTATCATGCTATTTGTAGGATTTAGTGCAGTTGACTTTACATGGTTATTATTATCGCTGATTTTCTTACTCGCATTTTCTTTACACGTGTTTCTTTTTCACTCTTCCGCCAAATTTACACAATCTCGTTCGTTTCAGCTGTTTCAGGATCTGATCAGATACGGAAAAACCAAGAATTCACAGCGTCCAGCCTATGTGCGGGTTTTTGACGTTCCCAAAAGGTAACGTTCGACATCTGAGGAACCAACTGTGGGATTAGTCTGTTACTGCTCGCTTAATGCACATCCGACTGGGTGAAGTTGGTTCGTTCTCCTGTATGTGTTACGAGTTTTCTTTTTCGTAATTGCACGAGCTGTCCAGTATTCCCCCATTGAGAACACGATGTTTCATCCCTACAGATGGTTCTCTCATTTTTACATGGTTTCGGTCGTGTGGAACGGCTTGTTAATCACGCTGTCCCTGCGAACTTCCCTCCTGGGATCGGACCTACCGCTATGGCTTAGCAACACGCTAGGATTCCTGACCGACAGTTCCGCAGCGGCGTGGAAAGGTATATCTGATTGATGTTGACACTGTAAAAGAATTAACATGACGGCTAGTAGTGTATGTTTTTTATTTTGCGTTAGATGCGTCTTGGGGGTTTCTTTTACAATACGCACCACATCCTCAGAGTTTCGGATGGTTTAAGATACTTACAGACCCTGGCGTCTCTGCTCCAGGAGTCCCGTTGTCTACTGCACTTGCGCAGATGCTGCTCTGGGTGCACTCGGCCAGGAGGCTTCAGGAATGCGCGCAGGTCAGTGTCTTCTCCGGAAGTGTCATACACGCCGCGCAGTACGCCTTCGGTCTGGGGTACTACGTCCTGCTGGGCCTGACGGTTTTGTGCGTGGGCGGCCCGCACCTGCAGGAAGGTGAGTCTTGCGCTTGCGCGTTCCCTAAAGTTGTGCTGCTCCTGTTGGTAAACGAGATTGCACTCTAACGGTTTTGGTGTATTGCTTTTACATTACATTACATTACATTTATTTGGCAGACGCTTTTATCCAAAGCGACGTATAAAAAGGTACTTTTAGTTCTCCAGAACCATATAAGTATTAAATGGTAGCCTTCCATCTTAAATTACTCCTCCCAGTGGTGTTGCATGTAGAGTTTGTATTCTGTTTATGGTGAGTGACACATGGTTAACACCCTAGTGTGGAGTACGTGCGTGTCTGCGCATGCATTATGTTCATGAAGCTGTGTTTTGGGTAGGGACGCCTGCATCGCTGACCCAGCTCCAGTGGTGTCATGCTGCTGGAATCCTGCTCTTCCTTTGGGGCTCGCTGCACCAGCATCGCTGTCTGCGGCTGCTGGCACACCTGCGCACCGGAGCTTCAGGTGAGGCTCACACGGGGGCAGGAAGTGCAGGTCAGGCTCACACAGGGGGGCAGGAAGTGCAGGTCAGGCTCACACAGGGGGGCAGGAAGTGCAGGTGAGGCTCACACAGGGGGGCAGGAAGTGCAGGTCAGGCTCACACAGGGGGACAGGAAGTGCAGGTGAGGCTCACACAGGGGGACAGGAAGTACAGGTGAGGCTCACAGGGGGGCAGGAAGTGCAGGTGAGGCTCACAGGGGGGCAGGAAGTGCAGGTGAGGCTCACACAGGGGGGCAGGAAGTGCAGGTGAGGCTCACAGGGGGGCAGGAAGTGCAGGTGAGGCTCACACAGGGGGGCAGGAAGTGCAGGTGAGGCTCACACAGGGGGACAGGAAGTACAGGTGAGGCTCACAGGGGGGCAGGAAGTGCAGGTGAGGCTCACACAGGGGGACAGGAAGTACAGGTGAGGCTCACAGGGGGGCAGGAAGTGCAGGTGAGGCTCACACAGAGGGGCAGGAAGTGCAGGTGAGGGTTGTATATGTGCGCAGGAAGTGCAGGTGAGGCTCACACAGGGGGCAGGAAGTGCATGTCAGGGTTGTATATGTGAGCAGGAAGCGCAGGTTTGGACTTCACTCTCACACTTCAGCCAGAACAACCCAGGACCAGGCATTAGACTGAAGATTTTATAAAGGCAGTGTGTTTCTGAGCATAGTGAATAACTGCTCAATTGTGGGAAACTGCACTTGGCAGCATGGAAATGTGTGCTGGTCCTGTTGCTTCCATTGGTGACTGTGTTGTTTGTAGGTGAGGTTCAGACGCTGGAGCATAAGGTTCCCTGTGGAGACTGGTTTGAGCTGGTGTCCTGCCCGCACTACTTTGCAGAGCTGGTGATCTACGTGTCCCTCGCCATCGTTACTGGCGGCCGTGTGCTCACCTGGTGGCTCGTGGTCCTGTACGTGCTCTTCAATCAAGCCCTGGCTGCGCAGCTGTGTCACGAGTTTTATCGCAGGAAGTTTGAACACTACCCTAAGCAGCGCAAGGCCTTCATTCCATTTCTGTTTTAGCTCCTCTGCACCGCCCATAGCTTTGTGTGTGTGTAACCATTCACTGTTTAAAAAAATACATTCAGGAAATGTGTCTATTGTGTCTATAATTTGAGATGATCCTGTCAAATGAAAGTTTGTAATGGCTGCATATGTTTATTTTAAAAATAAAAACCCAAACAACACCAAAGAGCCTATAGACCAGAGCCTGTCTGTTCCACAGCCTGAGTACAGCTTACCTACCAATGCACTCACATCCTTCAGCTTCACACATCCAGCTGAGCAGATACACTGGTTTAATTTCCACAAGTGTCTTCTTACCTAGCTTGCTAACTGTTGATTAGCGGATATGGTTAATCACAAAAGCTGCCCATCTGGCGCAGCGAATATCACTGTTGCCTCACAGCAAAAAGGTACTGAGTTCAGATCCCAAAGAGCCTTCCATGTTCTTCCCCAAAGAGCCTTTCATGTTCTTCCTGTATCTGCGGAGTTCTCTACCAGGTACTACAATTTCCTCCCACAGTCCAAAGACAATTTGAGACTAAATTTCCCATAGGAATGAGTGTGTGTGTGCGTGTGTGTAGGTATGAGTGCACGAGTGAATGGTGTGTGTGCCCTGGGATGCATTGGTGACCTGTCCAGGGTGTATTCCAACCTTCTGCCCACTGCATGCTGGGATAGGCTCTGCAACCCTAACAAGGAATAGATGGATGGGTGTACCTGAGCCAGTGCTAATCAATTAGGTTGGAACAGCGCTACCCAACCATGTTCCTGGAGATCTACCATCCTGTAAGTATTTATTTCAGGTGAGCTTAGTTTGGGCTGGAGTGAAAAACTACAGGACAGTATATCTCCAGGAGCAGGGTTGGCAGCCCTGGGTTAGGATTAGGGTAAATGTTGCTTGCTGCTTCTTTGGAGTTTTTTTGGCTACAGTAGTCATTACTTGTACTTGAAACTTAAAAACTCTTATGCAGCTTTAAATGGACCAGGTGAAATATTTGTGATTGGCTATGGGACAATTTGTGGACTCTACAAAATATAACTATAATAAATAGTCGCCATCACCTTTGATGATGGAGAAGGGTTGTATGTGAGCAGGAAGTGCAGGTGAGCGTTGTATATGTGAGCAGGAAGTGCAGGTGAGCGTTGTATATGTGAGCAGGAAGTGCAGGTGAGGGTTGTATATGTGAGCAGGAAGTGCAGGTGAGCGTTGTATATGTGAGCAGGAAGTGCAGGTGAGGGTTGTATATGTGAGCAGGACGTGCAGGTGAGCGTTGTATATGTGAGCAGGAAGTGCAGGTGAGGGTTGTATGTGTGAGCAGGAAGTGCAGATGAGGGTTGTATATGTGAGCAGGAAGTGCAGGTGAGGGTTGTATATGTGAGCAGGAAGTGCAGGTGAGGGTTGTATATGTGAGCAGGAAGTGCAGGTGAGCGTTGTATATGTGAGCAGGAAGTGCAGATGAGGGTTGTATATGTGAGCAGGACGTGCAGGTGAGCGTTGTATATGTGAGCAGGAAGTGCAGGTGAGGGTTGTATATGTGAGCAGGACGTGCAGGTGAGCGTTGTATATGTGAGCAGGAAGTGCAGGTGAGGGTTGTATATGTGAGCAGGAAGTGCAGGTGAGGGTTGTATATGTGAGCAGAAAGTGCAGGTGAGGGTTGTATGTGTGAGCAGGAAGTGCAGGTGAGGGTTGTATATGTGAGCAGGAAGTGCAGGTGAGGGTTGTATATGCAAGCAGGATGTGCATGTCAGGGTTGTATATGTGAGCAGGAAGTGCAGGTGAGGGTTGTATATGTGAGCAGGAAGTGCAGGTGAGCGTTGTATATGTGAGCAGGAAGTGCAGGTGAGGGTTGTATATGTGAGCAGAAAGTGCAGGTGAGCGTTGTATATGTGAGCAGGAAGTGCAGATGAGGGTTGTATATGTGAGCAGGAAGTGCATGTCAGGGTTGTATATGTGAGCAGGAAGTGCAGGTGAGGGTTGTATATGTGAGCAGGAAGTGCATGTCAGGGTTGTATATGTGAGCAGGAAGTGCAGGTGAGGGTTGTATATGTGAGCAGGAAGTGCAGGTGAGGGTTGTATATGCAAGCAGGATGTGCATGTCAGGGTTGTATATGTGAGCAGGAAGTGCAGGTGTGGACTTCACTTTAACACTTCGGCCAGAACCCAGGACCAGGCATTAGACTGAAGACTTTAAAAAGGCAGTGTGTTTCTGAGCATAGTGAATAACTGCTCAGTTGTGGGAAACTGCAGTTGGCAGCATGAAAATGTGTGCTGGTCCTGTTGCTTCCATTGGTGACTGTGTTGTTTGCAGGTGATGTTCAGACGCTCACCTAAAGCAGATAAGCTGTCCTAATTCTCTTCACGCCTTGTTCTTTCCTTTCCTCCACTCACATCCTCCACATACTTCTGGTTTGAGACGAGTGGTAGTGGGGAGTAAAAGTAATGGGACACACCAAGGGAGGAACTAAGTCCTTCCTGCTAACCCAGTCACCCACCAAGAAAATAAAAAATTGGAAACTTCATCAGTTGATTTCCTACTCAACAAGCTCTTTAGATTTCATTCCTGTATCGCACTTTCTCTCAAACAGTTTCCCAATTTTTATGTATCCCTCCCATATTATCCACTCAATATCAACACGTAGTCACTGTAACAAGTTCCTGAAAAATAGTCACGTCTACCCTTGCAGATTTTTCAATGGCTGTTACTATGCAGCAACTTTCTTTTCCGGGTTTGCAAATCTCTTTCTAACTTGAAAACAATTTACATGACGTTAAGACAGGCAGATACGACAACCAATGATACAACTATGTGTTATAAACGTCATATCATTATGTACACGTCTTCCACTAGATGGTCCAGTAAATTCGGTGGAAAGTGCGGTCGTTTGCAGCGAAAACGCATAGCATGTTAGTGAGCATCAGACGTCCCTCCCAATCAGTTCTCGAGTTTGGGGAAGCGATGTGCTAGCAACGGAGCTAAACGTGTACATGTAGCTAGCGTGTTAGTCCACAAAATAAAGCCAGAACTTCGATAGCCGTCACTTAGCTACACACACGTTAGTACTGTGTATATATCTAGGTAGCTATATTTTTATTAATTCCACATTTAAGTTCGTACCCTGGCCGTAAAATGCTTTCCCTGGCCACCAGAATGATGCGGAGCGGTGTGATTTTGGCCCTGGTGCTGGTCGCCTTGTGTTCGGACGGAGCTGCGGGCATCCAAGAGGAGCGGAAGCCGGAACCCGAACAGCCGCCGCAAGAGGTATATATCTCCCGTTGGCTTGCAACGATGGAGCTGACATGTTATCTTGCTGGTAGCTAGCCGATCAGTAACCTGCTATCGATATTCAGACATAAAACTCCGATTATGGAAAAACCGGGTCATGACAAATTTTACGGCGTATCCTGTTACCAGTGCATTAATTAGTTAGGCTACCAGTGCATTAATTAGTTAGGCTAGTTGTGGGCAGCCGGTCGTATCAGATTCACCGTCGCTTAGTCCGTTTTACCGTTTAGCTAATGTTAGTCTAGCTCAGGCTGTCAGCTGCTCTTGCGAGCACATCACCCAAGGGAAACTCAGAAAATGCAAACATTATATCACTAATAGACCAGTAAACACTAGAGCTGGCATTAATACCCGCCTAACTGCTGAAACTGTTTTGTAAAAACAGGGAAAAGTTTTTATGAAGACGCAAAGTTCGCATCCGTTTTTGTTCAAATCGGCCCTTTGTCGGACATCGTGGTTTTATTAACATTCTTTCTGGATTATGTGCAGTTTACTCTCTAGTGTGAAATAAATCAAGTATAGAGAACTACGAGTTTTACATTTCTGCCATTGTTTCTACAAAACTGCTCACGTGTCTGTTTAAGACACACAGTTGGTGAAATGAGTCTGAACATCATTAAATTAAGCACTGTTTTGCAGTGTTCATGAAGTTACAGAATCCTACTTTAACTGTTTTTAGTAATGTTCGGACACCTACAATATACAGTCCAGCATTTCCTTACACATTGAAAGATGCCTGGAAGATAAGGTGAAATGCACTGAACACCCAGAATGAACTAGGTGAGAGCTTCCGTATGAGCCGTTTCAGACCACTGTTAGATACGCGAAGTGAATTAAAACAGTGCTTCTATTGATGTGCCCTGATGCACCTGTGAAGTGTACTTCCTTTTAAAACTACGAGAGAACCAGACACACGACCAGGCCTTTGTGAACCCACTACCAAAGGTTGCAACAAGACAAACCTGTTTTTTTAACCACCATTCCAGGAAATAGCAGTTCAGTACGTTAGATTTTTGCTGCTTTGTGATATTTTTAATCATGCTATGCTATGGCCCTGTCTGATTTTGGGGTGTCGAGAGTAGGTATGTATATTGTTAGGATTTTATCAATGCCAATATGGCTTATCGATACCGATACTTATTGCTATCGGTACTACTCTCCATAATTTGGTGCAAAAAACGAGTCATGCTGTGAAAACACTTGGAAGTTATTTTATTATTATTTTTGGCTGAACATAACTATGGTTCTTGAGCTTCTCACAAGCAAAGGGGGAGGTAACCAGCGTTCAGGGCCATGGTCATCTTCCTACAGTTTAAAAAATATTAACAACCTGAAGTAATACAAAATGAGTTCTGTGGTTTTGAGGACAAGGTTGAACCAGCTCATACTAAGTTCAGACTTAGATTAGTTCAGTGTTTCCCTACATTCAGGCACAGCTGCTGAATTTTCTGCTGTTAGAATTTTTTTAAGCTACGCTTTGAGGCAGGCAAGTGGGTCATTTGGCTCAGAATATTTTTGTCGAAACAAGTGAATCGGGTGTGGGGAAAAAAACCTTGGAGAAACACTGTAGTTTCTAAAATATTTATGATAGATAGCTAACATTAGCTAACAAACTACTTGATATTGCCTATCCAGCATACCTAAACGAACTAGACTCTGTATTGAAGGACTCTTAAGTTTTACACTACTCTCCTGCGTCATTCTTGGTCTAGAGACGGTGAATGTGTTGGGCTTGGGTGTTCGGCTTCAGCTGCTATCCCCTGCAGATGCGGTGGCTGTTTTTCGGCTGACGTTATGTATAGGATTAGGAGTACAATAAAAACTAATTTAGTTTAAACTAATGAAACTAAACTGATGGTGTTATTTACTTAAGTTAATAACTATGGACTTATCCGATGATGAGCGTTTCCACGGCGAGGTTGAGGCAGTTATTTGGTAAGGAGCCGCAGTGCTGCTCTGGATTTGCGGAGTGATTTTGGGGGGGCGCTGATGTGTGTCCCCTCCCCAGAAAGCCCCCTCGGTGCACCCCATTGGGCCAGTGCAGAGTGAGGGGGACCCCGGTAACGGGAACCTGGGGTTCATCCACGGCTTCCTGGCTGCCATCTCCGTCATCATTGTGTCTGAGCTGGGTGACAAGACCTTCTTCATCGCTGCCATAATGGCTATGCGCTACAACCGGCTGACTGTGCTGGCGGGCGCCATGTTGGCTCTCGGGGTCATGACCTGTCTGTCCGGTGAGTATGTCCCGCCCACTGCTGTATCAGCATGCTCCATCATGAATATTCATTAAGATACTGATCAAGAGCGCAGGCTGGGCCCTATAGAGGCTCATGCCTCTCATTCACCAGAGCAGTTAGGGGTTAGGTGTCTTGCTCAGGGACACTTCAGCACGCCCAGGGCGGGGATTGAACCGGCAACCCTCCGACTGCCAGACAACCACTCTTACCTCCTGAGCTATGTCGTCCTATAGAGCAGCTCAGTCAGTAAAGACTCACCATGAGCGCAGTCTGGGCCCTATAGAGCGGCTCAGTCAGTAAAGACTCTCACCATGAGCGCAGTCTGGGCCCTATAGAGCGGCTCAGTCAGTAAAGACTCACACCATGAGTGCAGGCTGGGCCCTATAGAGCGGCTCAGTCAGGAAAGACTCTCACCATGAGCGCAGGCTGGGCCCTATAGAGCGGCTCAGTCAGGAAAGACTCACCACGAGCGCAGGCTGGGCCCTATAGAGCGGCTCCAGTACACTGTAGATATGTTTAGTTATGTACACACAGCTTGCACAATGATTGGTTCAGCACCCTGCATTGTGATTGGTTCAGCACACTGCACTGTGTTAAAGCACACATTTCCTGGTTGTTTTGTGTTGTCAGTCCTGTTTGGCTACGCCACCACCATCATCCCGCGAATCTACACCTACTACGTTTCCACGGCGCTGTTCGCCATCTTCGGCGTGCGCATGCTGAGGGAGGGGCTGCGCATGAGTCCGGACGAGGGCCAGGAGGAGCTGGAGGAGGTGCAGGCCGAGATCAAGAAGAAGGACGAGGAGGTGGGACACCTGTGCACACACACACACGCACACACACGCACGCTCGTATACACACACGCACACAAGCGCACACACACTCGCATGCACGCGCACACTCACGCACGCTTGTATACACACACACACACATGCATACATAGATAAACACACTCCCACTCGTGTACGTGCATATACAGACAGGTGACAAATTAAAGGGGAAAAACCTGAATAAATGAGTGGAGAAGCATAACGAATGCAGATGCGTTCATACAGGTATACTGCTTGATACAATTACAAACATGCGCACACACACATGCGCGCTCACTCACTCATGCACGGTACTCACATAAGCAGTGTCATATCTATCTGCTGCTCTGATTGGCTTGTTTGGTGTCCCTGCTCCTCTGATTGGCTGCAGCTCCAGAGGGCGAAGCTTTTGAATGGAGCGGCCGATGTGGAAGCGGGGTCAGGCACCATGGCGCCTCAGAGGAAGTGGCAGGGCTTTATCTCTCCGGTCTTCATCCAGGCGCTCTCCCTTACCTTCCTCGCTGAGTGGGGAGACCGCTCCCAGCTCACCACCATCGTCCTGGCCGCCAGAGAGGTCAGAGTTGCACTGGCTTCTTACAGCTGATTAACTGAGCCACAGTGGCCGCCTGTGTCCGATTAACTGAGCTGTAATGGCTGCCTGTGTCCGATTAACTGAGCCCCAGTGGCTGCCTTTGTAATCAGCTGAGCAATGATAGCTGCATGTTGGTGGTTAAATGCACATGTGGTCTGTCTGAACCATGTCAGTTTCTAAATAACATCTGCTACAAGGTAATATTGACAGTATGGTGAATGTGTCTCTGGGTGTGTCTCTCAGGACCCATTTGGAGTGGCAGTGGGCGGGACTCTCGGACACTGCCTGTGTACAGGGCTAGCTGTGATTGGTGGAAGAATGATCGCTCAGAAAATATCAGTCAGAACAGGTAAATATTCCCCTTTTTTCTCCCATGAGTACCGGGACCTGGTCATAGTTTTTGTGAGCATACAGTGGGTGTGCTGAAATGTGTGAAGGGCCCCTTTCTAGTCAGAAATGCTTCTCCATGCTCACTCAGTGAAGGGACCTGTTCATATGGGCTGTGGCTATGGAACAGGGCCTGTGTGTGCCATCTAGTGCAGTGTTGATGTTCAGGTGTTATAGTGTGTGTGGCATAGTGTACATGTAGTGTGTAGTCTAGAGTGTAGTGCAAATGTGTCGTGTACTATATAATTTTGTGCATAATGTACTGTAATATAGTGTGGTATATAATGTAGTGTATAGTGTACCATAGTGTATAATGTCCTGTAGTTCTCATCTTTGTTGTTCTTTTATCTGCAGTTACGATCATTGGGGGCGTGGTCTTCCTGGCCTTTGCCTTCTCAGCCTTGTTCATCAAGCCAGATGCTGGGTTCTGATTGGACCAGAGGGATTCATTTTGTAAATATCTGTACTATTCAATGGTTTTATTATAGGGGCTGTACTCTCAGGCTTTGTGTGTGAGTGCGTGAGTGTGTGTGCGCGCGAGTGTGTGTTTGCTGCCTTTGTGATCTTGATATGGTAGCAGACTCAATTTAAATTTCTCAACGTGGTGACTGTTCTCAGGTCAGTGCTGAGAATGGCCCAACTCCTCTCCCTGCAGTAAAGCCGTTCTCAGATCAGTTTGTTTATCCACAGGATATCTCTGCCCAACAGCGATAGTGAAACTTGGTTAAAAAAGATTGGCAGTTCCACTTCCAGGTACTGAACAGGAATTCAGCTAGCCCTGTGATTTAAAGTTAGCTGCATTCTGGTTTGGTACTGAAGTGGAGGTCACGCCAGTCTGTCTGTCCATCTGTCCTCTCCCAGTTTCCTAACCTCCCCCACACGTTTCCCCAGCATTAAATCAGTGTGTATTTATTTAACAACATTAGCTCAGAGATGACTATTTTTGTTAGCTTAAGATTGTTTTTATTTCTTAGATCAAGTACTGTACATGTCAGGGCTGAGTGGTGTTGCTGGACCCAAGGAGAATACATCGTCAATATTTGACGGGGAGCGTTGTGATAGTAACAGGAAACCTCGTGTACAGAGCTCACTGTAAACCCTGATTAAATGTAAATATTCAATAAAAACCTGTTCCATTCTCTTGTGTCTATCACGCTGTCATTGAAACACAAGGCTCTGATTGGCCAACTGCTGAGTGGGTCTTCTTTGGTGCTATTTCAAATGGGTTAGCGTAGCAGGGCTGCCCCTTACCAAATCCACACACTTGCTCAATTTACAAGTATGCTGAACTAAATACCAGATAATAGACTCGGGGCACTTACTTTCCAGAAGTAAACTTTGATCACTGTTTGAAATTCATATTTAAACTCCTTTTTGAAAACTGAATCCCAGATCATTTTATTTTAGTTTACAGAAGTTCAGTTTATTTTAAGTATTATTTAAATATAACCAATGTACTGACAGTATACTCAGCCATGTTCAACTACAATTAAAAATACATTATTTTAGAATTGCAGTGATGTGTATGGGGGGGTGTTATACTGTAGTAATATGTACTGTTTACTGCTTCTAGCCTTGAACTAGAAAACTATAGTAAGCTGGAGGAACATGAAGCATCAGACTACGTCTTTTCGGCAGTAAGCACAGCTGCCAGGCAGGAGGCACTCTGTAATCTGAGCGTTTCCAGACAAATTGGGCCAATAAAGGTATATTTCACTTTTGACCTGGCACACACTCATAACACTTTATCTGAAGCACTACAAGGTCACAGTCTCTGAGGTGTCGGAACAGTAGATAAACGGGTTAAACTTCATCTCCACCTGACCTGAGTTCTGCCTCAAAATGGCAGTGTGCATCACCCAAGTGGGTGAGATTCTCAACTCCACAACTGGGGACAAATGAATCACGCACACAGTGGATCACAGGACCAGATCACACACAGTGGATCACACACACAGCGGATCACAGGACCGGATCACACACACAGCGGATCACAGGACCGGATCACACACACACCAGATCACACACAGCGGATCACAAGGCCAGATCACACACACAGTGGATCACATGCACACCGGATCACAGGACCGGATCACACACACACAGCGGGTCACACACACAGAGTATCACAGGACCGGTTCTCACACACACAGCGGATCACAGGACCGGACCACACACACTCACATCTGTTTTTACCTTGTGACAAACAGATCACACACGTTGGTCTGTTTTTTGCCATACATTTATTTTCAAAACTGAATAGGGAGCAGAAGACTGGGCCTCTGCATTAAAAGAGTCCATTATGTGTTTGTTAATGTAAGCAAAGCTCTGCTGATGAACGGCTTCTTTGGTACTCGAGTGATAATCTACAGGCCCACCCCAGCCTCCATAACCGTGGAGCTGCTTCTGATCGTTAGGGTCTGAATCTGGCACATTCCACGGGCACTCTGATAAGCTCTCAAACAAGTGCAAAAGCAGCAGACTCATCAGCCAAGCACAGAACAGCATACACAGATTAAATGATACAGGAATAACACATAAACGTTCAAACTTCTAGTGCGTACATCAGAACTACAGAACACAGAATGATTTCCCTCTGTTCCCCACAATCCTCCAGCTCTCCTGACTCATCGCTTTTTTCCCCTCTTCAGTTTTAACTCTTTGGATTAAAATATTTACGCGATTATTTTGCATGATAGCCTGCAGTTAGGCTGTCCAGTGAGAGGAGATTCTGTAGAACTGCTAAGTCAGCAAACCGTTCTAGAAAATGCTATACGTGTAGGAGCGGTGGACAGTGCTGAGGGGAGAGAAAGGCCATGTTAAAACCCTGTCCCCAGCCCGGCCCCACCCCCCAGCCCGGCCCAGCCCCAGCCCCAGCCCCGTCCCCGTCCCATGGCCCCACCCCCTACCTGCAGTGACAGTGAAGGTTAGAAACTGAGGACTCAAGTGCATCCCAGAGGAACACGCCCAGTCCCCCCCATTCCCCGCACGGTGTCACAGTTTGCTTAATCAGCCCATCCTCCCTCCATCACAAGAGCATTTATCCTCACCAGCTTAAAAATCGATCTGGCCTGGACATAAGAAAATAGAATAAATTGTATACGCATTTGGGAGAGTGTAAACTCACACAAAAAGCTATAAATAAAAGTCCTCATGGTTATGGACGTGTACTGTGGGAAACCATTGGGGTCATACAAACGCATATTCACTTTCTGTGGTTTTTAGGAGGTTGCAGGTTTAGTGCACATTCTGAACTGGCTCAGGCAGTATTGGTTGCAATGAAGAATATTTTAGACGTTTCTGAGGCCCTTCCAGCTTTGCAGTGGTGAGCATACAGGCTCTGAGGGCTTCTGGTCGAGAGAGAAGACTTCAGGTAACTTCAAAACACTTAAAGAGCATTACACATCCAGATCTGGGTATATTACCTGATTGAACATTTATAAGAATAATAATCTTATTTTTGGTTAGAACTATTTCCTATAGCCCTCAACTGAGGAACTATCCACAGAAACTGATATTTGTGTTTCTGAATAAATGCTATAAAATGAATGTGTTCATATGTATATCCTCTGGGAACATAACCTCTCTGTGCAATCGGCTTGGGAGCTGCTTGAAGAGGATGTTCTTGCTTTAGACCACAAACCCCTGAACCATCAGGTCATGAGAAACCATGTAAATACACAAAATACCCACCATTACACGCAAACTGTGGGGGAAATGAAAACTTACAATAATAGTGATGTTTCCAAAACCTTTTTCCAAACTATATGAACTGTCGCTTTAAGCGGATTCAGGGGAGGCAGTTAGAGCAAACCAATCTCTTGCTCATATGGCAAAAGGAAACATTAACTCCAATTAGGAAAGAAAAAAAAAGACAAAGCAAAAGGTTACCATAGCTACATGTCCAGTGAGCTGTGATCTTTTAATAAAATGTTTCATAGGAAGGATTCATATCTGACCATACTTTTACATATTATCCGATTTGCTGGGGCAACACAAACAACTATTTACACTGGAATTACACTGAAGAGGGTGATGACATCATTCCCAGAACAGGTCTGAAGGTGAAGAGCCATTGGCTCAGAGCCAAACACGTCTTCACCAGACTGCATCTGATTGGCGCCTGTCACTGCTACTTCTGTGTGTGCGCGCGTGTGCATGTGTACGTGTGCGCGCGTGTGTGTATGTATGTGTGTGTGTGTGCACGGGTATGCGTGTGTATGCTTGCATGTACGTGTGTGTGCGTGCGCGTGTGTATGCGTGCATGTACGTGTGTGTATGTGTGTGCGCGCGTATGTACATGTTTGTGCGTGTGTGTGTGTGTATGTATGTATGTGTGTGTGTGCGCAGTTGTGCGTGTGTGTGTGCATGTGCATAACACTCTTCTGCACTCATTGGGGGCACTGGTCTGTACGAGTGTCACATTCCTTATTGGGGGGTAAAGGAGGTGCCCTGAGGGGGGTGATTGGCAGGTTCGGTGCCTAGGGTCGGACCAAGGCTAAGTGGCTCAGTGTGGTACTGTGGGGAGAGCGAAGCAGGACCAACGCCCACAGTTCCTGAGCGAGTTTCACAGGAATGATATGAACTGGGCCCCATTCACAAAGGCCGCACCCTAACCAATCACAGAACTGGGCCCCATTCACAAAGGCCGCACCCTAACCAATCACAGAACTGGGCCCCATTCACAAAGGCCGCACCCTAACCAATCACAGAACTGGGCCCCATTCACAAAGGCCGCACCCTAACCAATCACAGAACTGGGCCCCATTCACAAAGGCCGCACCCTAACCAATCACACCACTGCATATGAACTGCGCTCCATTCACAAAGATCGCACCCTAACCAATCACACCGCTGCACCATGCCAATGCACTTACAGACCAATCATATCGCACCATTCATATGGGTTATCAGGCTAATCAGATAGGTGCTGATGGATGTGCTAGCAGGTATCTGGACACAGACGCACACTGTAAACCGATACAGGATGGCATCCATACCAGTTCAGTAAAACTAAATTCTGCCTCAGAGTCTCTTATTTTCACTGCAGGCACAGTTTACTCTGCACTGTAAACTAAACTCAGAGTGAACGCAGACAGAAGACCGAGGGCCACATGATTGTCTCCGACTGAAATATCAATGATTTCTGTAGCATAACTGCCACAGACAGGCTTTCCTGAACTCAGTTCAAAACGAACATTCAACACGATTTCAAAGGCACTAACAAGACCATCTGCTGGAGAGACCAGACCAACACACCTACACCTGCAGGAGAGACCACACCCTCACACCTACACCTGCAGGAGAAAGCATACCCACACACCTACACCTGCAGGAGAGGCCACACCCACACACCTACACCTGCAGGAGAGGCCACACCCACACACCTACACCTGCAGGAGACCACACCCACTACCTATACCTGCAGGAGAGACCACACCAACACACCTGCACCTGCAGGAGAGACCACACCAACACACCTACACCTGCAGGAGAAAGCATACCCACACACCTACACCTGCAGGAGAGGCCACACCCACACACCTACACCTGCAGGAGAGACCACACCCACACACCTGCAGGAGAGACCACACCAACACATCTACACCTGCAGGAGAGACCACACCAACACATCTACACCTGCAGGAGAGACCACACCAACACACCTATACCTGCAGGAGAGACCACACCAACACATCTACACCTGCAGGAGACCACACCCACACACCTATACCTGCAGGAGAGACCACACCCACACACCTACACCTGCAGGAGAGGCCACATCCACAAACCTACACCTGCAGGAGAGACCACATCAACACATCTACACCTGCAGGAGACCACACCCACACACCTATACCTGCAGGAGAGACCACACCCACACACCTACAGGAGAGGCCACACCCACAAACCTACACCTGCAGGAGAGACTACTCCCACACCTACACCTGCAGAAAAGACCACACCAACACATCTACACCTGCAGGAGAGACCACACCAACACACCTGGCACACCCACACACCTACACCTGCAGAAAAGACCACACCAACACATCTACACCTGCAGGAGAGACCACACCCACACACCTACACCTGCAGGAGAGACCACACTAACACACCTACACCTGCAGGAGAGACCATACCCTCACAGCTACACCTACAGGAGAGACCAGACCAACACACCGACACCTGCAGGAGAGACCACACCAACACACCTACACCTGCAGAAAAGACCACACCAACACATCTACACCTGCAGGAGAGACCACACCCACACACCTACACCTGCAGGAGAGACCACACCAACACACCTGGCACACCCACACACCTACACCTGCAGGAGAGACCACACCAACACACCTACACCTGCAGGAGAGACCATACCCTCACAGCTACACCTACAGGAGAGACCAGACCAACACACCGACACCTGCAGGAGAGACCACACCAACACACCTACACCTGCAGAAAAGACCACACCAACACATCTACACCTGCAGGAGAGACCACACCCACACACCTACACCTGCAGGAGAGACCACACTAACACACCTACACCTGCAGGAGAGATCATACCCTCACAGCTACACCTACAGGAGAGACCAGACCAACACATCTACACCTGCAGGAGAGACCACACCCACACACCCACACCTGCAGGAGAGGCCACACCCACACACCTACACCTGCAGAAAAGACCACAACCACACACCTACACCTGCAAGAGAGACCACACCAACACACTTGGCACACCCACACACCTACACCTGCAGGAGCGACCACACCCACACACCTACACCTGCAGGAGACCATACCCTCACAGCTACACCTACAGGAGAGACCAGACCAACACATCTACACCTGCAGGAGAGACCACACACCCACACCTGCAGGAGAGGCCACACCCACACACCTACACCTGCAGAAAAGACCACACCCACACACCTACACCTGCAGGAGAGACCACACCCACACACCTACACCTGCAGGAGAGACCACACCAACACACTTGGCACACCCACACACCTACACCTGCAGGAGCGACCACACCCACACACCTACACCTGCAGGAGAGACCACACCAACACACTTGGCACACCCACACACCTACACCTGCAGGAGAGACCACACCTACAGACCTACACCTGCAGGAGAGACCACACCCACACACCTACACCTGCAGGAGAGACCACACCAACACACTTGGCACACCCACACACCTACACCTGCAGGAGAGGCCACACCCACACACCTACACCTGCAGGAGAGACCACACCAACACACTTGGCACACCCACACACCTACACCTGCAGGAGAGGCCACACCCACACACCTAAACCTGCATGAGACCACACCCACACCTGCAGGAGGCCACACCCACACACCTAAACCTGCAGGAGAGGCCACACCCACACACCTACACCTGCAGGAGAGGCCACACCCACACACCTACACCTGCAGGAAAGGCCACACCATCACAACTTAAAATTGAGCCCAGAAGGACTGTGTGGTGTGTGTGTGTGAGTGTGTGCACGTGAGCGTGTGCAAGTGACTGAGTGAGTGAGCTAGTGAGTCTCGCGAGTCTCGCAGTCTCTGTGCTCGCACCATCGATGGCCTGGTCTGCTGAAAAGCTCTAACACAGCTCAGCTTTTTCTGCCCTCACCTTCGCAGCAGGTACTCAGGTCATTGCTACGGTCTTTCACCTCGTTCATCCACATCTGGCTGGACCTGAAGACACTGGGACAGGTTTAGCTTACTGTGAGTAAAAGGCCATTATGATTGTAGTTTTGCTGAGGAGGTTGTAAAGGGTTTAGCCTACTGTTGGTATGAGGCCATTATGATTGTAGTTTTACTGAGGAGGCTGTGATGGGTTTAGCTTACTGTAAGAGGCCATTATGATTGTAGTTTTAGTGAGGAGCCAGTAATGGATTTAGCTTACTGTGTGTAAGAGGCCATTATGATTGTAGTTTTACTGAGAAGGTTGTGAAGGGTTTAGCCTACTGTTGGTATGAGGCCATTACGATTGTAGCTTTACTGAGGTGGCAGTGAGTGGTTTAGCTTGCTGTGGTTAAGCAGTCATTACGATTGTAGTTTTACTGAGGTGTGGCATGAAGACTGTACTTTAGGGACCAATACTTTCATACAGAGTCACACACACTCACACTCACACACAGTCAGTGTGCAAATGCTGAAGATTAATAAAGAGATTATATTGTTTAATATTTCAAGGTACTCATTAAAATTTTAAACTAATTTTAATATAACACTCTGTTCTTGGGGTCATTTTACTTGAAAATATCAAGACTGCTATAAACTTTCAGATACTTAAAACTAAAAGCCTAAAGACTTGGCACTCAAATTCAGAGACTACTTGAGGTGCACTGCCATTTAGCATTATGTAGTCTTCTACACTAGTTAACCATTCCCTCAATAATGCTTCAATAAAGCTTCATTAAACTCTCACAGCTGATGGTGAAAGCTGGAAAACATGCAGGAGATAATCCTCTTCTGGACGAGCATCACGCGACGAACATCACGCGATGAGTATCACGCGTTCATGAATTTCTTGAATTCATGAATATTAATGAATTCTTAAGTCATCGGTTATGAAGCATGAGGGTAATGTTAAAAAGTGATGAACGACTACTTCGCTTAAAAACACTGCACTTCAAGTGATGTTTTTACCATAAATCTATATTAGCATGCAAAGCCTTCTACTCATTTTATTTACATTTTTAAAATCTGACTTTGTCACATTTAAGTTTATAGTTTTACATTTTACTTTTTTGTGTTTCTTTGGAACACATTTTAAAACAAAGTTTCTTAAAAATATGTTTTTTTCTGAAATCCATGACAAGAATTTTACTAAAACACAAATCACTCCATTAAACAAACTGTGACACAACATGCAGCTGACTGCAGTACAGGTGAACACGTCTTACGGAAAGGTCCATGAAAATATTAACCGTAGTATTTTAGCGTTTTAGTTTTTTCCTCAGAATACTACAAAAAAGCTGCAAATAACAGATTACACTTTCCATGCATCATATAAAATATTAGTTCTCTTTCCTTTTGTCCAGATATTTACATATTATTTTACAGGTGTCTGTACAATAACGCAGAATCCACATGACATTCTTAAAAGTATTTCCTGACCCATAATTATCTGACATGAACACAACCAGCTCTGTCATTTGGCCTTCTCCAGCAGAGCTGTTCCAGCCTCTAACAGCTGTTCCAGATGTTCCAGCTTCTCTCTAACAGCCTTTCCAGCTGCACAGCCCTCCTCTAACAGCTGTTCCGGCTGCACAGCCTCTCTCTAACAGCTGTTCCGGCTGCACAGTCCTTCTCTAATAGCTGTTCCAGATGTGCAGTCCTTCTCTAACAGCTGTTCCAGCTGCACAGCCCTCTCTCTAACAGCCTTTCCAGCTGCACAGCCCTCCTCTAACAGCTGTTCCGGCTGCACAGTCCTTCTCTAATAGCTGTTCCAGATGTGCAGTCCTTCTCTAACAGCTGTTCCAGCTTCACAGCCCTCTCTCTAACAGTTGTTCTGGCTGCACAGCCTCTCTCTAACAGCTGTTTCAGCTGCACAGTCCTTCTCTAACAGCTGTTCCAGATGTGCAGTCCTTCTCTAATAGCTGTTCCGGCTGCACAGTCCTTCTCTAACAGCTGTTCCGGCTGCACAGCCGCTCTCTAACAGCTGTTCCAGCTGCACAGCCGCTCTCAAACAGCTGTTCCAGCTGCACAGTCCTTCTCTAACAGCTGTTCCAGCTGCACAGCCTCTCTCTAACAGCTGTTCCGGCTGCACAGCCTCTCTCTAACAGCTGTTCCAGATGTGTAGCCCTTCTCTAACAGCTGTTCCAGATGTGTAGCCCTTCTCTAACAGCCTTTCCAGCTGCACAGCCTCGCTCTAACAGCTGTTTCAGCTGCACAGCCTCCCTATAACAGCTGTTCCAAATGTGCAGCCTGTGTGAGGATGACAATTAGATGGGCAAAATGAAACATGGAGAGGAAAGGGAAAATGAGTGCTGCTTCTCTGGTTGCCATGTCAAAAGAGCACTGTACGTTACCATGGTGAAGAGTTCTCCACCATTACCGTGGTGAGAAGTTCAGTACTGTTGCCATGGTGATGAGTTGTGTCCCTGTGATGCATGGCAGTTCCTTCTTCTATCAGTGCAAACAGCCAGCATCCCCCTGCCCCCCCCGCCCCCCACAGTGAGCAGCACCTGGGACAGGAGTGGCCAGAGGTACAGTCCCAATACTGCATTTCATGCCCCTCCCCCTCACGGCTGGGTTTGACTCAGTCCATGCATCTGATTGGTTACTGGGGCTGTGTGTTGGAGCGGTCTGACAGGCTGTCAGTCCTGTGAGTGGAGAGTTGCTGTTGTTGCTGCTGTTGCTGCTGCTGCTGCTGTTGTTGCTGTTGTTGTTGTTGCTGTGGCGCTGGAGTGAAGCTGCTCTGCTGGTGCAGAGGAAATGCAGCCTGCAGGATCAGCTGCGTAGACTGGTTACCCTGCAGCAGGCGAGGGGCCTGAGAGAGGCAGACATTCACACACACACACACACACACACACACACACACACACACACACACACACACACACACACACACATTCAGTCAACAGAGTCACAGACACATTCACACACAAGGTCAATACAGAGTCATGTTCCTATGTAGGAACTTAAGCACAAAAATTCACAAATTTAAGCACAGGAACTCCAGGAAGGAATTTAAGCACATTTGAATTGAAGCCTGAGTTAATTTGCATTATCTTTGGCTGATGATGTGGAACATCCCCCCACCCAAAAATAAACACAGATGCTTTAATAAAGGTGGAGTGTGAGCAGAACAAAAAGAATGCAGCTACAAACCAAACAGCCACCACAATACGAGGTGACCTGCTGTAGAGCCTGGTACACTGGATGGCCGTGTGTTACTGCTCCTCTGTGGAATCGGCCACTGCTCCAGCTGCTAGCTTCTCGCAACTTCACTACGATTAAACTACTGGATTACCCAGCTGCTAGTTGAGAAAACTGCCACTAGTCCCGCTGCTTGTTCCAGGAGTGCGAGCAGGGTTTATATTAGGAGAAGAAAGAGGACAGACGTGTTTCTGGATATAGTGCCAACTCTTGCTATTAGTTCATTAGCCATGTTATTTACGAGCCATGTACTGCAGCTGCAGACACATCCCAGGAAAAAATGCTTTACTGTGCTGTGCTGCTGTAAGATAAATCCAGTGCTGGACACACAGCTGAATGATCGGACTGTACATTCTCCTGCATACCTCCACTTCCTACAAATCATGTCACTAATGAAGACATGCAGTCAAATGAAATAATTTTGTTATGAAAAATAAATATTTCATAAATATATAAATATAAATATAAAAACAGTGCATGGGCCACTGTTTGCCTCACTTGGCTAAGGTATCTTGCTGTGATACATGGGCGAGGGAATTTGGCCGTGCCAGTGCCGACTGTGGCTGGCAGCTCGATGGGGCAACAAGCAGCCCAGAGTATGGGAGGTGGTCACCTGGAGGAACTGCTGCGTCTGCTGCGTGATCTGGGCCTGCGCAGGCCCCGTCTGCGCGACGGCGTTCTGCGGCTGCGGCTGCGCAGGCTGCGGGGGCGGGCCGATGCTGATGGTCTGCGTGCCGCCAGGCTGCGGTGCGAAGGCGTTGTACGCAGTCACCACCTGACCCATGAACATGGTGGTGGGCACCATCACTGCCCCACATGCCATCGGAGCCGTCACCAGCTTGGTCAGCAGCGGCTGCCCTCCCGGGAAACTGGGGGGGGGGGGGGGGACAGAGAGGGGGGGGGGGGGGGGGGGGACGGTGGGGTACAGAGAGAGGGAGGGGGGGGGACAGGGAGAGGGAGGGGGGGGCGGGGGGGGCAGAGAGGGAGGGTGGGCAGGGGGGGCGTAGAGAGAGGGGGCAGAGAGAGGGGAGAATATGAATAAGCTGATGGAGTATAATTAGGGGATATGAATAAGCTGATGGAGCATAATTAGGGGATATGAATAAGCTGATGGAGTATAATTAGGGGATATGAATAAGCTGATGGAGCATAATTAGGGGATATGAATAAGCTGATGGAGCATAATTAGGGGATATGAATAAGCTGATGGAGCATAATTAGGGGATATGAATAAGCTGATGGAGTATAATTAGGGGATATGAATAAGCTGATGGAGCATAATTAGGGGATATGAATAAGCTGATGGAGCATAATTAGGGGATATGAATAAGCTGATGGAGCATAATTAGGGGATATGAATAAGCTGATGGAGCATGATTAGGACTAGCGCCAGATTTACAGACTTAATCTGGTGTAGGCAGATTAAGGGGGTACAGGTAAATATAGGGGTACAGGCAGATTGAGCAGGCACAGGTGGACAGCGTGGGCACAGGTGGACAATGTGGGCACAGGTGGATTGAGCAGGCACAGGTGGACTGAGCGGGCACAGGTGGACAGCGTGGGCGCAGGTGGACTGAGCGGGCACAAGTGGACAGTGTGGGCACAGGTGGACAGCGCGGGCACATGGACAGTGCAGGCGCAGGTGGACAGTGTGGGCACAGGTGGACTTAGCGGGCACAGGTACCGGATCTGTCGGTCCTGGGTAAAGGTGGCCACCGCCCCACTCTGGGTGCTGCTCTGTGCCAGGCTGGTGGCGATCTGGACCACGCTGGCAGAGCCCGGCGGAGAGATCATCATGGTGTTATAGAGCGAGGCTGGGAGAGAGCCAGAGGAACGCTGGGACTGGGGGGGGGGGGGAGAGACAGGGAGGGGGATATTCAAACCTTTATTGAAATTTGTTTTTACTAAAAGACAAAATATACAAATATTCATATGCCTTGCAAAACTGGATGAATTATGGTAAAAAAACAATTAAAAAATAATCTCATGGGTTCATAACAGGCTAATAATCTCATGGGGTAATAACAGGCTAATAATCTCATGGGCTAATAACAAGCTAATGACCCCACAAGCTAATAACAGGCTAATAATCTCATGGACTAATAACAGGCTAATGATCCCACAAGCTAATAACAGGCTAATAATCTCATGGGCTAATAACAAGCTAATGATCCCACAAGCTAATAACAGGCTAATAATCTCATGGGCTAATAACAGGCTAATGATCCCATGGGCTAATAACAGGCTAATAATCTCATGGGCTAATAACAGGCTAATGATCCCACAAGCTAATAACAGGCTAATAATCTCATGGGCTAATAACAAGCTAATGATCCCACAAGCTAATAACAGGCTAATAATCTCATGGGCTAATAACAGGCTAATGATCCCACAAGCTAATAACAGGCTAATAATCTCATGGGCTAATAACAGGCTAATGATCCCATGGGCTAATAACAGGCTAATAATCTCATGGGCTAATAACAGGCTAATGATCCCATGGGCTAATAACAGGCTAATAATCTCATGGGCTAATAACAGGCTAATAATCTCATGGGCTAATAACAGGCTAATGATCCCACAAGCTAATAACAGGCTAATGATCCCACAAGCTAATAACAGGCTAATAACAGGCTAATGATCCCATGGGCTAATAACAGGCTAATAACAGGCTAATGATCCCATGGGCTAATAACAGGCTAATAATCTCATGGGTGAATAATACTTCTTGCTGTTCAACACAGCACATAAAAGCACAGCAGCTCACTGTTGAGACCAAATAAGTAAAATGCAAATTTGCATTATTCTGCCTCTAGTATTTAGGTCTATGAACACTTACTTCTTGCTGGCCAGTACATGTGCATGTGTCTGTGTGAGTGTCTATGTGGGTGCGCACGAGTATGTCATATGCCATACCTGTGTGTGGGAGGAGCTCTGCTCACGTAGGAGGTTCTGGGGCGTGGCCTGCTGTTGCTGGGCTGCAGCCTGCTGCTGGGGGGGCGGAGCTTGCTGTTGCTGGACAACATGAGCAGACGCCAGGCCAGTCTGGAGGGGGGCAGCAGGGAGCACCCCACCCTGCATGGTGAGGGCCCCACCCTGGGTGAGGGTGGATCCTAAACTCAGGGTCCCGCCTGTCTGCTGGGGGAACATCTGAAAACATGGCACATAGCGTGAGGAACCATTCCATCACCACGGCAACATGGCAGTCATCACCATTCCGAACGTGCACTGCTGGAGACCTCCACTCCGCATTCCACAACAGAACCCAGTGCCACAGAGATCAGCTATACTCCCCCCATTCCACAACAGAACCCAGCGCCACAGAGATCAGCTATACTCCCCCCATTCCACAACAGAACCCAGCGCCACAGAGATCAGCTATACTCCCCCCATTCCACAACAGAACCCAGCGCCACAGAGATCAGCTATACTCCCCCCATTCCACAACAGAACCCAGTGCCACAGAGATCAGCTATACTCCCCCCATTCCACAACAGAACCCAGCGCCACAGAGATCAGCTATTCTCCCCCCATTCCACAACAGAACCCAGCACCACAGATTCTATAGAATAGATCTACAATAGAAGTGGGGGAAGTAAGGGGGCAGAAGGGGAGTAGTGGGGGCAGAGGGGGGCAGTAGGGGAGTACTGGTGGCAGAAGGGGAGTAGTGGGGGCACAGGGGGGCAGCAGGGGAGTATTGGGGGCAGTAGGGGGCAGTAACTCACATGCAGACCCTGGCCCTGCACCATCTGCAGCTGCTCCTGGATCTTGCGCAGCTCCTCCTGCTGCCGCTGGATGTTGGCCTCAATCATGCGCGTGCGCTGCTCTAGCTGCTCCTTTAGGTGCTGCATGGCGCCAAGCTGCGCAGAGAACTGCAACACAGACAGCATGTACTACAGTATACTACAGCCAGGAGACAGTGTCTACCACAGTATACTACAGCCAGGAGACAGTGTCTACCACAGTATACTACAGCCAGGAGACAGTGTGTACCACAGTATACTACAGCACTGCGGTAATGAACACCCAGAATAGTAAACACCCACAATAATGTAACACAGTAATGAACACTAACAGACATTACTGCAATAATCATGATTATGGGGCTAACCTGCACACTGGGCTGCACCTGTTGCTGGGGTTGTGGCTGGGTGATCATGGGCTGGGCCAGGTTCTGACTGGTGTTCTGGGAGCTCATAGACTGCTGTACAGTACATACAGGAAACGGGAGGGAAAATCTTACAAAGGAGTCATGTCATTTCCAGTGTGCATAGTAGTAGTGTATAGGGCATACTATATACAGTGCGTGGTGTATAGTAGTGTGTAATGCATTAGTGCATGGTATACAGTGCGTGGTGTATAATAGTGTGTAGTGCATAGTATACAGTGCGTGGTGTATAGTAGTGTGTAGTGCATAGTATCCAGTGCGCGGTGTATAGTAGTGTGTAGTGCATAGTATACAGTGTGTGGTGTATAGTACTATGTAGTGCATAGTATACTGTGCTTGATGTATAGTAGTGTGTCCCGCATAGTATACAGTGCACGGTGTATAGTAGTGTGTAGTGCATAGTATACAGTGCGTGATGTATAGTAGAGTGTACGGCATAGTATACTGTGCATGGTGTATAGTAGTGTGTACGGCATAGTCTACAGTGCATGGTGTATAGTAGTGTGTAGTGCATAGTATACGGTGCGTGGTGTATAGTAGTGCGTACTGTATAGTATACAGTGCATGGTGTGTAGTAGTGCGTACTGCATAGTATACAGTGCGTTGTGTATAGTAGACACAGTGCATAGTGTATACAGTGTGTAGTGTATCGTAGATAGTACGTAGTGTATCGGTGTGTAGTGTATAGGAGATACAGTGTGTAGTGTACAGTGTGTGGTGTATAGTACACAGTGTGTAGTGTATAGACTGTAGTGTATAGTTGATACAGTGTGTAGTGTACAGTGTGTGTAGTTTATAGTAGATACAGTGTGTAGTGCATAGTACAGCGTGTAGTGTACAGTGTGTAGTGTATAGTTGATACAGTGTGTAGTGTACAGTGTGTAGTGTATAGTAGATACAGTGTGTAGTGTATAGTACAGTGTGTAGTGTATAGAGTGTGTAGTGTATAGTTGATACAGTGTGTAGTGTATAGACTGTGTAGTGTATAGTTGATACAGTGTGTAGTGTATAGACTGTGTAGTGTATAGTAGATACAGTGTGTAGTGCATAGTACAGCGTGTAGTGTGTAGTGTATAGTTGATAGTGTGTAGTGTATAGCAGATACAGTGTGTAGTGCATAGTACACAGTGTGTAGTGTATAGAGTGTGTAGTGTATAGTTAATACAGTGCATAGTTGATACAGTGTGTAGTGAATAGTGTGTGTAGTGTATAGTTGATACAGTATGTATTGTAGAGTCTGTGTAGTGTATAGTTGATACAGTGTGTAGTGTAGTGTATAGTTGATACAGTGTGTAGTGTATAGACCGTGTAGTGTATAGTTGATACAGTGTGTAGTGTATAGTGTGTATAGTGTATAGCTGATACAGTGTGTAGTGTATAGTGTGTAACCTGGCTGCTGACGGACGAGCGGCGCTGGGAGCTCATCTCTACGGCGGAGAGGGACTGGCGTGGCGGCGTGCTCTGGTCAGTCAGGAGTTTGGTCTGCGTAGCTGAGGGAGGAGCCAAACAGAACATCAACACACACCTGAACATTAACACACACTATACACTCACCTGCACAACAACACACACCTGCACATTAACACACTATACACTCGCCTGCACAACACACACCTGCACATTAACACACACTATACACTCGCCTGCACAACAACACACACCTGCACATTAACACACACTATACACTCGCCTGCACAACAACACACACCTGCACATTAACACACACTATACACTTGCCTGCACAACACACATCAACACACACCTGTACATTAGCATTCACTTGTACATTGCACAGGTAAGATCAGGGGGTGGGTACAGATAGGGTTCGGGGGTGAGTACAGGTAAGGTCAGGGGGTGTGTACAGGTAAGGTTAGGGGATGTGTACGGGTAAGGTTAAGGGGTGTGTACGGGTAGGATTGGGGGTAGGTACAGCTACAAGTGGGGTTGGGGGTGGGGGGTGGAAATGGGAGATACGCACAGGCAGGATCGGACACCGCCGTGTGGGAGGAGGACTTCCTGGAGCTTCGAGAGGAGGCGGAGGGGGTGCGGCTGTGATCAAAGTGCTCCAGCGCCTCCTTCAGGCTGGAGGTGTTGAGTTGGGACTCGGAGCCCGAGTCCTGACTCTGCTGGGGAGAGAAGAGTCACTGAGCACCCAGCTGGGAGAATGAGTCACTGAGCACTCATCTGGGAGAATGAGTCACTGCACAGAGAGAATGAGTCACTGAGCACACAGCTGGGAGAATGAGTCACTGAGCACTCATCTGGGAGAATGAGTCACTGTACAGGGAGAATGAGTCACTGAGCACACAGCTGGGAGAATGAGTCACTGAGCACCCAGCTGGGAGAATGAGTCACTGAGCACACAGCTGGGAGAATGAGTCACTGAGCACTCATCTGGGAGAATGAGTCATTGTACAGGGAGAATGAGTCACTGAGCACACAGCTGGGAGAATGAGTCACTGAGCACTCATCTGGGAGAATGAGTCACTGAGCACCCAGCTGGGAGAATGAGTCACTGAGCACTCATCTGGGAGAATGAGTCACTGAGCACTCATCTGGGAGAATGAGTCACTGAGCACACAGCTGGGAGAATGAGTCACTGAGCACACAGCTGGGAGAATGAGTCACTGAGCACACAGCTGGGAGAATGAGTCACTGAGCACACAGCTGGGAGAATGAGTCACTGAGCACACAGCTGGGAGAATGAGTCACTGAGCACACAGCTGGGAGAATGAGTCACTGAGCACCCAGCTGGGAGAATGAGTCACTGAGCACTCATCTGGGAGAATGAGTCACTGTACAGGGAGAATGAGTCACTGAGCACACAGCTGGGAGAATGAGTCATTGGGCACACAGTTTGGAGAATGAGTCACTGAGCACCCAGCTGGGAGAATGAGTCACTGAGCACTCAGCTGGGAGAATGAGTCACTGAGCACACAGCTGGGAGAATGAGTCACTGCACAGAGAGAATGAGTCACTGTGCAGGGAGAATGAGTCACTGCACCTTATCCGCAGCAGTTTCGGGGGGAGACTCCTCAATGCCCAGCTCTCTGCGCTGCTCCGCCCGCACCTCCGCATAACTGAAAAGAGAAAAACCAGACAATCAACACCCAGCCCTGTGAACCAATCAACACCCAGCCCTGATAAGCAATCAACACCCAGCCCTGTGAACCAATCAACACCCAACCCTGCTAACCAACCAACACCCACCTCTGTTAACCAACCAACACCCAGCCCTGATAAGCAATCAACACCCAGCCCTGTGAACCAATCAACACCCAGCCCTGATAAGCAATCAACACCCAGCCCTGTGAACCAATCAACACCCAGCCCTGTAAACCAACCCATGACCAACCCTGCTAACCAATCAACACCCAGCCCTGATAAGCAATCAACACCCAGCCCTGTGAACCAATCAACACCCAGCCCTGTAAACCAACCCATGACCAACCCTGCTAACCAATCAACACCCAGCCCTGTGAACCAATCAACACATCAGAGAGAGATAAGTGAGCGAGGATGAAGAGAAATGGAGAGGGCAGAGAGCAAGAGAGAGAGGGGGGATAGAGTAAGAAAGAGAGGGAGGGAGGGGAGAGAGATGAAGAAGGTTGAAGTGACGGCAGGATGAGGATGGTCTCAGCGTTTACCTGACGACAGTGTGGGTGCAGACGATGAACTCGGGGCGAGAGTTCCACTGGTGATACGTGATGTAGTAGTGCGTCTGCAGCCAGATCCACTGCTGGCCTTTGGTCAGGAACCTGTAGTAACAGGACTTCCCCTTCCCATACTGCATCACTGCGGAGAGCACACATTACACAGGCATTACACACACACACGCACGCCCTGCACCACTGCAAACACGTTATAGGCGCATTACACATCAAACGCAATGGGACAGATCCAGCAGATGGGCGGGTCACTCACAGTGTTCGTGACATTTGGCTAGAGTCTCCAGGTCATCCACATGGTAGTAATCGTAGCCTGACGTGCCCAGAACCTCAAAAGGCAGGTAGCCAATTATAGGGGGAGCCCTGAGCGAAAATACAACACAATTATTCACATCCCAGAACATTTCTTACAAAAAACATCTGCGACATTCCAACAGAAGTGCTGTGCGTGTGCACACACACGCACGCACGCACACACGCGCATACCATACCTGTGGTCTAGAAAGAGAAACTTCCACTCTAAACTGTGCCTGGAGGTGAATTCTTCATTAGGCTCCTCTACTGTACACATCTCCTGCAGAACCAGAGTCAGAGTTAGCATCACCATCAGAAGCAGTCAGTTAGCACTAGAGTTAGCATCACCAGCAGAACCAGGGTCAGTTAGCATCACCAGCAGAACCAGAGTCAGTTAGCATCACCATCAGAACCAGAGTCAGTTAGCATCACCATCAGAACCAGAGTCAGTTAGCACTAGTTAGCATCACCAGCAGAACCAGAGTCAGTTAGCATCACCAGCAGAACCAGTCAGTTAGCACTAAAGGTAGCATCACCAGCAGAACATTCCTTAAAATGGTCTGATTGTTGTGAGACTGAGTCAGGCTGCTGGCGTGCTGTACAGGAGCAGTTCACCTGCACAGGTGCTGGAAGGGCAGACGCACCTTAATGAACTGCGGTTTGGCGAGTCGGACCGTGGCGATGAAGCAGACGCGATCCTCAAAGGCGGGGCGCAGGGAGCGCTGGATCACGCCCTCCAGCCCGTTCCGTGTAGAGCTGGACACTGAGGGGGAAGAGACCAGAGACCTGCTCACAACCCGCAGTTCACCCTCCCACCTGCAGGGGTCGGGCTCCGTGTGCGTGTGAGTGTGCGTGCTATGTGTGTCTGTGGTGTGTTTGTAAGTGTGGTGTGTAAGGTGTGTGTGCGTGCGGTGTGTGTGTAAGTGTGGTGTGTAACACAGGACGTCGTTCTCACCCTTGTTGAGGGATTTGAAATTCCCGATGAATTTGACGTACTCGTACACGGGCGGCTCTTTGGGATCGATCGTCCCACGCAGCATGTGGCAGCAGAACTCCAGCTGGTTTTTCGCTGTAAAACAACCAGCAAGCTGAGGGCACTGCTCCACACTTACTCAGGGTGAGCAGAGTTAATGTACTTACTCTACAGATACTCAGGGTGAGGTGAGCAGAGTTAGTGTACTTACTCTACAGATACTCAGGGTGAGGTGAGCAGAGTTAGTGTACTTACTCTTCAGGTACTCAGGGGTTAGGGTCTCCCCCTCCAGCATCTGTGTAGAGAGGACTTTATACACCTCAGAGTGTTCCCCCAAAGGCAGGAAGTTCAGCAGGTTCTGGTCCACCAGGTCCGACTGCAAAACACGCAGACGCAAAACAGAGAACGACTGAAAGGTGACTGACACACGGATGGACAAAATCTCACTCAACTGACTGATGATGGCTACTAGTGACTGACTCACACATGAGCAATGCACACACACATAAGCATGCATGCACACCTCCCCACACACACACACACACACACACACTCACACACTCACAGGTAAGTGTTCCAATAAGGATGTAACACTCTCAGAGACGTAGATTATATTCCCGTCAGTCATTATTGCCAGGAAGAAACCGTCCAGAGCCTGTAGGAAAAAGAGGAAATGCATGTGATTGGCTGAGACCAGCAGGGTAATAAACACACGCAGGCTGACATGCATGTGATTGGCTGAGACCAGCAGGGTAATAAACATACGCAGGCTGACATGCGTGTGATTGGCTGAGACCAGCAGGGTAATAAACACATGCAGGCTGACATGCATGTGATTGGCTGAGACCAGCAGGTTAATAAACACATGCAGGCTGACATGCGTGTGATTGGCTAAGACAGCAGGATGTGTCACATTGTGGCCACACATACCTCCAGCATCAGCTGTGTGAACTCCTCGTTGCTAAGGAACGGAGGCTTCCAGTCCTGTCTGATTTCACTCGACTCAGACTGCGCTGCAATTTCTGCAAGAGAGATATATGAAGAGAGAGACATATACGGAGAGAGAGAGGGAGAGAGAGAGGAGAAAGGGAGGGAGGGAGAGAGGACAGAGATACGAACAGAGAGAGAAGGAGAGAGAGGGAGGGAGGGAGAAAGAGAGAGGGAGAGAGTGACACACACACAGGCGCACAGAATGTTAAACAGCTTTATCTCTTTATTTAGTCAAAGCATTCCCTGAGTTAGCTTTACCTAAGGTGTGGACATGGTAAGGACCATGTAATTGGCTGAGAGCAGGATTGCGGCAGGGAGCTTGTGATTGGCTGATGGTGGGGGTGTGGCTTTACCTTTATGCTTACGCAGGAAATCAATGCTCTTCTGCAGGATGGTGGACTTGTCCATCTTGCGTGTGTTGCCTGGCAACATGGTTCCCAGTTCCTTGATGAGCACATTGAACTGGTCTCTCCTCTTTTTCTCAGACTTATTCCGGGACACTCTGTGGGACACACACCACCGGTCACCACTCAAACACAGTCCCCACACCACCTGTCACCACTCAAACACAGTCCCTTCATTTTGGCAGCTAACCAATCAGACGTGCAGCCCTATGGGGCCAGTGACCCGAGATCTTTTCAGGCCTCACCGTTTGGCTTTGTCCTTCTCATCTTCTTCCATCAACCCATCAAAAATGCTGCTGTCATCCCTGAAACACAAATACATATCATCACTAATACAGGCACGCACACCATCCCAGTTACATACACATCATCACTAACGTGCACACACACCATCACAGTTCCATACATACACATCATCACTAATGCACACACGCACCATCCCAGTTACATACACACACATCATCACTAATGCACGCACGCACACCATCCCAGTTACATACACATCATCACTAATACAGGCACGCACACCATCCCAGTTACATACACATCATCACTAACGTGCACACACACCATCACAGTTCCATACATACACATCATCACTAATGCACACACACACCATCCCAGTTACATACACACACATCATCACTAACGCACGCACGCACACCATCCCAGTTCCATACATACACATCATCACTAACGCACACACACACACCATCCCAGTTACAAACATACACATCGTCACTGTAATGCATGCCATCCTGGTGACAAACATACATATGAACATGTAGCTAACAGCTTTGGTTATTTCCGTGGAACAGCACAAATGTTGCAAAGATGTCAACTGCAGCTACAGCTTTTATTTTATTTATTTTTAATTAAAAGTCGTTTGACATGTATCCATTAAATACAAAAATACTAAGAGCATGTTCATATTCACTAATAAAAATAATTTTAAAAAATGAGTTTTATTAAATGTTTTCTGTAATTCTGCTTTAGGCAAAAGGAAACGTGAACTTTCCGTTATCATGAAGCTAACATTCTTAGCTGGAGGGTATTGGTAGCGTCTCAGATGGTCTCGGATGAGACTGGGGGGGGCAGATATTAAGCAGAGGGGTCTGTGCCATTAAGCCCAGCTCTGAGATTAGAACAGGACGTAGCAGTAAACTTGTGTTTAAGTAATTATGGCACACAGCTTAACAAAAGTCCAGAAAAAATTCACTAGACAGTGACATACCGTAACAGTGTTGTCAACATTTTATTTCCCCATCAAACAGACCCATGTCGCTCCATCAATAGACTGAACAGTTTGTTACAGCAAAAGGGCTTCTCACCTGTTCACAAGCTAAGTGTCAAATTCACTAAATTCTTAAAACTCTCAGAAACAAAAACATTTCTGTGGTGAAGAGCAGAGAAACACATAAACCAAACTGGAATGCTTTGGGTGATGCAGCTTCTTTTGATCAGGTCTGTCAAAATGAAGCCACGTCTCTCTGACACAGGTAACCCCAGTGGTGAGGTGTTGAGGGAAGGTAACCCCAGTTTGAGGTGTTGATGGAAGGTAACCCCAGTTTGAGGTGTTGAAGGAAGGTAACCCCAGTTTGGAGGTGTTGAGGGAAGGTAACCCCAGTTTGAGGTGTTGATGGAAGGTAACCCCAGTTTGAGGTGTTGATGGAAGGTAACCCCAGTTTGGAGGTGTTGAGGGAAGGTAACCCCAGTTTGGAGGTGTTGAGGGAAGGTAACCCCAGTTTGAGGTGTTGATGGAAGGTAACCCCAGTTTGGAGGTGTTGAGGGAAGGTAACCCCAGATTGAGGTGTTGAGGGAAGGTAACCCCAGTGGTGAGGTGTTGAGGGAAGGTAACCCCAGTTTGGAGGTGTTGAGGGAAGGTAACCCCAGTTTGGAGGTGTTGAGGGAAGGTAACCCCAGTTTGGAGGTGTTGAGGGAAGGTAACCCCAGTTTGAGGTGTTGATGGAAGGTAACCCCAGTTTGAGGTGTTGATGGAAGGTAACCCCAGTTTGAGGTGTTGATGGAAGGTAACCCCAGTTTGAGGTGTTGAGGGAAGGTAACCCCAGTTTGGAGGTGTTGAGGGAAGGTAACCCCAGTTTGGAGGTGCTGAGGGAAAGTAACCCCAGTTTGGAGGTGTTGAGGGAAAGTAACCCCAGTGGTGAGGTGTTGAGGGAAGGTAACCCCAGTTTGAGGTGTTGATGGAAGGTAACCCCAGTTTGAGGTGTTGAAGGAAGGTAACCCCAGTTTGAGGTGTTGAAGGAAGGTAACCCCAGTTTGGAGGTGTTGAGGGAAGGTAACCCCAGTTTGAGGTGTTGATGGAAGGTAACCCCAGTTTGAGGTGTTGATGGAAGGTAACCCCAGTTTGGAGGTGTTGAGGGAAGGTAACCCCAGTTTGGAGGTGTTGAGGGAAGGTAACCCCAGTTTGAGGTGTTGATGGAAGGTAACCCCAGTTTGGAGGTGTTGAGGGAAGGTAACCCCAGATTGAGGTGTTGAGGGAAGGTAACCCCAGTGGTGAGGTGTTGAGGGAAGGTAACCCCAGTTTGGAGGTGTTGAGGGAAGGTAACCCCAGTTTGGAGGTGTTGAGGGAAGGTAACCCCAGTTTGGAGGTGTTGAGGGAAGGTAACCCCAGTTTGAGGTGTTGATGGAAGGTAACCCCAGTTTGAGGTGTTGATGGAAGGTAACCCCAGTTTGAGGTGTTGATGGAAGGTAACCCCAGTTTGAGGTGTTGAGGGAAGGTAACCCCAGTTTGGAGGTGTTGAGGGAAGGTAACCCCAGTTTGGAGGTGCTGAGGGAAAGTAACCCCAGTTTGGAGGTGTTGAGGGAAAGTAACCCCAGTTTGGAGGTGTTGAGGGAAGGTAACCCCAGTTTGAGGTGTTGAGGGAAGGTAACCCCAGTTTGGAGGTGTTGAGGGAAGGTAACCCCAGTTTGGAGGTGCTGAGGGAAGGTAACCCCAGTTTGGAGGTGCTGAGGGAAGGTAACCCCAGTTTGGAGGTGCTGAGGGAAGGTAACCCCAGTTTGGAGGTGTTGAGGGAAGGTAACCCCAGTTTGGAGGTGCTGAGGGAAGGTAACCCCAGTTTGGAGGTGTTGAGGGAAGGTAACCCCAGTTTGGAGGTGTTGAGGGAAGGTAACCCCAGTTTGGAGGTGCTGAGGGAAGGTAACCCCAGTTTGGAGGTGCTGAGGGAAGGTAACCCCAGTTTGGAGGTGCTGAGGGAAGGTAACCCCAGTTTGGAGGTGCTGAGGGAAGGTAACCCCAGTTTGGAGGTGCTGAGGGAAGGTAACCCCAGTTTGGAGGTGTTGAGGGAAGGTAACCCCAGTTTGGAGGTGCTGAGGGAAGGTAACCCCAGTTTGGAGGTGCTGAGGGAAGGTAACCCCAGTTTGAGGTGTTGATGGAAGGTAACCCCAGTTTGAGGTGTTGAGGGAAGGTAACCCTAGTTTGAGGTGTTGATGGAAGGTAACCCCAGTTTGAGGTGTTGATGGACTAGGCGAGATGAAGACAAGCAGGCAGATTGTTTCAGAGGCAGCGCAATGGAGCATAAACTGATCATCTGTGAAATGACAGGCTACACATTACCGCACACCGCTCTGGCCTCTACATTCATTTCACAAAAATATTTTGAAGGCGAAACACAGGGAGCTGTAACGACACAGCCTAGGCAGCAGGGGGCTCTATCAAGATTAGATTAGATCTGTGTGGCATGCATGCGCAAGGCTGAGTGTGGCAGGCTCTTACCGGTCTATGCTGGAGGTCATGATGTAGCTTGTTCAGGGTCGCGGTGCAGCTTGTTTTCCCTTTAAACGTGAGGTAGACATCTGTGATCCGTCCTGAGAGGAGAAACAGAACCTGCATGCCTCAAATACACACTCACTGTACGCAATACAGCCCACATGTTGGGTTCTGATCCAATACTGTCCTGCTGCTGTGTGTGTGTTGGGTTCTGATCTGATACTGTTCTGTCTATGCTGGGTTCTGGTCTGATACTGTCCTGCTGCTGTGTGTGTGTTGGGTTCTGATCCAATACTGTCCTGCTGCTGTGTGTGATGCGTTCTGATCTGATACTGTCCTGCTGCTGTCCTGGGTTGTGGGTGGAGCAGACTGCTGTTTTTGTGGAGGCCGTTGGGCTGAGACCTTGGAGTACGGGGAGGGGCAGGGTCTCAGTGCGAGACGAGCCAATCAGGATCCGGGTTATCGGAAGCCCACGTGGTGCTCTGGTTTCCTCCGGGTCCGGGTGTGAAGGTGCCACATGTCAGCCAATCAGCGCTCCTGTCCGAGACCACACCTACAAATAAACACACAGCCAATCCGCGCTCCTGTCCGAGACCACACCTACAAATAAACACACAGCCAATCAGCGCTCCTGTCCGAGACCACACCTACAATCCCCCTATACTAGTCACACTGTAAAAGCTCCTATACGAGCCACACTGTAAAATCCCCTATACCAGTCACACTGTAAATGCCCCTATACCAATCACACTGTAAATGCTCCTATACGAGCCACACTGTAAATGCCCCTATACCAGTCACACTGAAAATTCCCCTATACCAGTCACACTGTAAATTCTCCTATACCAGTCACACTGTAAATGCCCCTCTACCAGTCACACTGTAAAATCCCCTATAACCAGTCACACTGTAAATTCTCCTATACCAGTCACACTGTAAATGCTCCTATACGAGCCACACCGTAAAATCCCCTATACTAGTCACACTGTAAATGCTCCTATACGAGCCACACTGTAAAATCCCCTATACCCGTCACACTGTAAATGCTCCTATACCAGTCACACTGTAAATTCCAGATACCAGCCAATGTAAACCCAGCAGGTTGTGACAAACTTCCATAAATATCTGAAATATCCTTCATCACACATAAAAAACTGTCTGGGCCAATCAAAAACTTATGCAAAACTGGATGCACCTTGGAACCATCTCTGGGTATGCACTACCTGAGGTTGAGAAGAGAGGTGTGTGTGCCAGGAAAGATCCTGGACTGCAGGAAACTCAAGTGAAGAAAATAGTGATGCAAAGAGAAAGGGTGAACAAGAAGAAATGGAAACTTTTTTTAAAAAGGAGAGAAGAAGAAAGGGAAAATGGGAAATAAAATGAAAGAAAAAGAGCAATATATATATAAATAAAGAGAGAAAAAGAACAGGAGTGATAGAAAGAGAAAGGAGGAGGGAGAGAGAGAACAACATGTGAACAGGAGAGATTGTGTAACTGTGATGTCATCAACAACCCAGTGCCCTGATGACCCACTGACCTACTTCCCTGCTCCACTCTGTCATTACTGAGCAGCCAATCACACACCAGTCCAGCAACCTGCAGCCAATCACATGCCCGTGATACACCCTCCCAAATGACACCAGCCAATTAAACACTGGTCTGACGCCCTCCCAGATCACTGTAGCCAGGAAAGCTGAAGCCATCCATTACCTCTGGTGTGTGTGTGCATAATATGGCTCCTCACTAACCGCTCGAAGAGCTGCTATGGACCCCACAAATACCTTCTGAGAGACATCATGACGCAGTGCTGTTCAAACGAACCGCCTTCATTTATCCGATGGAAAATTCCAGAGCACGCACACAGGCACGCACAGACACACGCACACACACGCATGCAGACACGCATGCAGACACAGACACACGCACGCAGACACAAACACGCGCGCAGACACACAGACGCACGCACGCACACAGACACACAAGCACGCACACTCGCAGACAGAGACACATGCACACAGGCACGCACAGACACACGCACGCACACACGCATGCAGACACAGACATGCACGCACGCAGACACACAGACGCACGCATGCAGACACACACACGCATGCAGACACAGACACACAGACGCACGCAGACACACAGACGCACGCACGCACGCACACACACACAGACGCACGCACGCAGACACACGCATGCAGACACACACACGCATGCAGACACAGACACATGCACACACGCACACACCCAGGCACGCACGCACGCAGACACAGACACATGCACACATGCAGACACACGCACATGTGCGCACACACACACGCACGCAGACAGACACACACACGCGCACACACACACAGACACACGCACACGCACGCACGCAGACACATGCACGCACGCGCACGCACACGTAGACACAGACACAAGCACGCACGCACACACACGTTACAGACAGTTCTCCCAGACGTGGTTAGCCAAAGCATAGGGTGTGGCCTGAGGGGCGTGGTCTTCAGGTAAAAAGTGACAGACCTATGCAGTGTGCACACACAATCGCTGCGGAACTAACCATGTGCTTCTGTGTGCGAGAATGTTTGCGCCTCCAAAGGCTTCCTCTAAAGCTTGGCGGGCCTGAAACAGGAAGCAGCACGCTGCCAAGTAGGTCAGTAAGGTGCTGTTCCCCTAATCTCAAATACTGCTCCTGTTCCTCTGCTCTTACAGACGCTGCACCTGTTCCCCTAATCACAAATACTGCTCCTGTCCCTCTGCTCTTACAGACGCTGCTCCTGTTCCCCTAATCACAAATACTGCTCCTGTTCCTCTGCTCTTACAGACACTGCTCCTGTTCCCCTAATCACAAATACTGCTCCTGTTCCTCTGCTCTTACAGACACTGCTCCTGTTCCCCTAATCACAAATACTGCTCCTGTTCCTCTGCTCTCAGATACTGCTCCTGTTCCCCTAATCTCAAATACTGCTCCTGTTCCTCTGCTCTTAAAGACACTGCTCCTGTTCCCCTAATCTCAAATATTGCTCTTGTTCCTCTACTCTCAGATACTGCTCCTGTTCCTCTGCTCTTACAGATACTGCTCCTGTTCCTCTACTCTCAGATACTGCTCCTGTTCCTCTGCTCTTACAGATACTGCTCCTGTTCCTCTGCTCTCAGATACTGGTCTTGTTCCTCCGCTCTCACAGATACTTAAGTTAAAGTGGCTAGCCTGGTTAAAGCAGCCAAGCAGGTTAAGGCGGTTAGCCAGGTTAAGGCGGTTAGCCAGGCTAAGGCAGTTAGCCAGGTTAAAGCCGTTAGCCAGGCTAAAGCGGTTAGCCAGGTTAAAGCGGTTAGCCAGGCTAAAGCGGTTAGCCAGGTTAAAGCGGTTAGCCAGGCTAAAGCGGTTAGCCAGGCTAAGGCGGTTAGCCAGGTTAAGGCGGTTAGCCAGGCTAAAGCGGTTAGCAAGGTTAAGGCGGTTAGCCAGGTTAAGGCGGTTAGCCAGGTTAAAGCGGTTAGCCAGGTTAAGGCGATTAGCCAGGCTAAAGCGGTTAGCCAGGTTAAAGCTGTTAGCCAGGCTAAAGCAGTTAGCCAGGTTAAAGCTGTTAGCCAGGTTAAAGCTGTTAGCCAGGCTAAAGCAGTTAGCCAGGTTAAAGCTGTTAGCCAGGCTAAAGCGGTTACCCAGGCTAAAGTGGTTAGCCAGGTTAAAGCAGTAAGCCAGGTTAAGGCGGTTAGCCAGGTTAAAGCGGTTAGCCAGGCTAAAGTGGTTAGCCAGGTTAAAGCAGTAAGCCAGGTTAAGGCGGTTAGCCAGGTTAAAGCTGTTAGCCAGGCTAAAGCGGTTACCCAGGCTAAAGTGGTTAGCCAGGTTAAAGCAGTAAGCCAGGTTAAGGCGGTTAGCCAGGCTAAAGCGGTTAGCCAGGTTAAGGCAGTTAGCCAGGCTAAAGCAGTTAGCCAGGCTAAAGCGGTTAGCCAGGTTAAAGCGGTTAGCCAGGTTAAAGCGGTTAGCCTGGTTAAAACAGATCCCACAAGTCATTTTAACACAAGATGACCCTGTGTCACCAATCGCTACACTAAAGGTCCTGTGTGCAGATAAAAACAAAACCAATTTATATCAGTCAGATATGCCCACCCATTGATTAAGACATTCCAATAAAACAGCATGACCAACAGTATCAGAAGCAGCACTAAGATCTAAAGGAACTAGAACTGATCTTCCTGCATCAGCATCTAAAAGCAGAACATTACTTTAAGAAGAGCAGTCTCCGTACTATGGTGTGCCCTAAAACCAGACAGAAATTTCCCAAAATGACCAGTTCCGTTTAAAAAAAAAGATCAATTGCTCAGCAACAACTTTTTCTAAAACCTTGGATAAAAAAGGCAATTTGGAGATGGGTGTAAAATTATTTGGGGAGTTTGGGTCCAGCTAGGGCTTCTCCAGCAGTGGCTGAGACACTCAGTAGTGATGCACTGATATCTGCCACAGGCTGTGGGCAGACGGCCGCATCGAGCAGGCACTGTGTGAAGGGTGCTTCGTTCCTGTAATAATATCAGTGAGCCCATCAGTACAGACCGAGCTAAAAGGGGGGGGGAGGTCTTTTCGGAATAGTCAGGTTTACATTCTGTAATGGACAGGAAATGCGAATTTGAATATTGTCCACCTTGTTGACGAAAAAGGTAAAAAAAATTCTTCACATTTTTTTGGGAAGGGATCAATGCTAGGGGGAAGTTCCGGGGTACGACTGGAAACATGAAAGAGAACTGTAGACATTTTCATTCATTTACAGGCCCAGAGGAGCATGAAGGCCTCCGGCTCACACAAGCTGCGTCACCAGGTCAGCCGTAACCTTGGTAACAGTCTGATGTATTCATGGTCATTAGGGTGACGCCACACACACACACACCGCTAACCCGGCAAATGAAGAGAAGCTTTCGGGGGTGTCTGGGATTTTGTTCAATCTAATGGGGGGGGGGGGGGGTGTTAACCAAGAACTTGTAACAGCTGGTGAACCTGAGTGAAAGGTAGAGAAGAACACTGTCTGCTTTAATTAACTCTGCCCTCTGACACCGGCCAGCAGTGCCGGGTTATCTACTCCAGACCCATAGCCACTGCAGGGCACAAAGCATGAAACGTTTTGCTGAATGAAAATATTTATATTTTTTCCTTCATAAATTGTTTGACGTCTGTTCATTCATTTTCTCCCCTGAAAATGGAAAGTCTGGCGGTTCGCATTTGTGCTGCAATGCTGTGGTCTCCAGGCACCGAGAGCTCCTGATATGAGCTCAGAACCTCCGCACCCAGCGTCCTGAGGCCCTTCCAACGCAAGCGTAACACTACTAAAACTTTCAGCCACAGAAAATCACTGATCAGTGATTCTAGAGGGAAAGAGAGATAGGGAGAAAGGGAGAGAGAAAGAGAGTGAGAGTGTGACTGATGGTATGGGTATATGTGTATGCGCCCGTGTGTGTTTGTGCGTTTGTATACCTGTGTGGATGAGAGTATGCGCACTTGTGTGCACAAATGTTTGGGTGTGTATACCTGTGCATGCGGGTGTGTGCACGTGTGTATCCCGAGTGTGTGCGTGCATGTGAGTTAGTGTGGCAATAATATGAACAGTTGTAACTCTTACCTGTGGAAAATTACAGAAAGGCACAATTCCTCAACAAGCGAAACAGGTGATCAGACCCAGATTCTGGCCACAGTGAAGATGATCACTCTGTAACAACACAAACACTCATTTGGCACCACAATTCACTGCAAATAATCTTGATCTTAACACTGAAACGGAAATGAAAATAATGAACTTATATAATGACACAAATAAAAACTAAATGTAATGTTCTCTTGTATTCCGTCAGCCAGATCACTGAGCTCATTGGTCATGAACTGCAGTGACTAGGGCCAGCCTTCCTCTGACAGGGAAATGCTCTACCAGGTGAACATGGCTGCTACCTAGTGGCCATATCTGGCTATATTATTATCTCTACTGTACTTTTCCATTGGGAATGCCCAGGCTGGCAGAACACAGGCTACTTAGCATGGGTGCATCAACAGCGAGCTACAACAGCTTAGCATGTCACAAAGCCATCTGGTACATGTAACAGGTTTTTAGAGCCCAGCCCTCCACAACCCCCCAAGCAAAGGGGACAAGTCAAAAGGAAGCGAGTAAGGCTCGTTTGCAAGCTTAAACAACGTTCACACAGCCCACTCGGCCCTAGCTAGCTTGCCCTTTAGGATGCAACTGTCTTTGCTCCACTTGCTTAACATGCAACTCCCAAACAGATTTTAGCACTCATTTGCTAAATACGGGACAAAACAAATGTGGGAAGACAATCAGTAAATACGCAAACTCGATATATAAACACAAAAACATTACATTAACAAAAAACACACACATTCCTGTTACTGCAAATATATTTTAAAGTGAAGTAATTCTGAACATTTTTCATGTTAAACAAAAGCACCCCAAAACAGCACCCACCAAACAACCCCAAAACAGCTCCCACCAAGCAACCCCAAAAAAGCTCCAACAAAGCACCCCAAAACAGACCGCACCAAGCACCCTAAAACAGGCTTGCTGAAACAGAGCGTACTTGGGCCACTCTCTGAAACAGAGCGTACTTGGGCCACTCTCTGAAACAGAGCGTACTTGGGCCACTCTCTGAAACAGAGCGTACTTGGGCCACTCTCTGAAACAGAGCGTACTTGGCCACTCTCTGAAACAGAGCGTACTTGGGCCACTCTCTGAAACAGAGCGTACTTGGGCCACTCTCTGAAACAGAGCGTACTTGGGCCACTCTCTGAAACAGAGCGTACTTGGGCCACTCTCTGAAACAGAGCGTACTTGGCCACTCTCTGAAACAGAGCGTACTTGGGCCACTCTCTGAAACAGAGCGTACTTGGCCACTCTCTGAAACAGAGCGTACTTGGCCACTCTCTGAAACAGAGCGTACTTGGGCCACTCTCTGAAACAGAGCGTACTTGGGCCACTCTCTGTAACAGAGCGTACTTGGGCCACTCTCTGAAACAGGGCGTACTTGGGCCACTCTCTGAAACAGGGCGTACTTGGGCCACTCTCTGTAACAGAGCGTACTTGGCCACTCTCTGGGGGGGAACGGGGGGGTCCCACGTACCAGGGATAAGGGGTGGGGGGCATCCCACACATTGGGAAGTGGGGGGAGGGGGGATCCCGGGCGGGGGGGGGGGGGGGGGGGTTTCCCGGGCACGGGCGAGGGGGGAGAGGTGTGGGGGTCCCATGCATGGGGGGGGGGGGGGGGCTCCACACAGTGACCAGGCTGTTACACACCCAGTCTGGAAGGCAAGCAAGACCACGAATGAGCACCTCTCCCCTGCAACAAACAGGCAGGCTCATGTGAGTAAAAGGCATTTGGGCAGGTAGAGCTACAGGCTCAGGTGAGTAAAAGGCCTTTGGGCAGGTAGAGCTACAGGCTCAGGTGAGTAAAAGGCCTTTGGGCAGGTAGAGCTACAGGCTCAGGGGTCATGGGTATTCAGGGATGAGTGCAGCCAACAGCAGGGGAGACATTTTCGGTGTACAAAAAACTGATCGATTGACATCGTTTGATTATTTGAATTGTCTTAACTTGTGGATAAACGGTGTATTTCTCCAAGCTTGGTGTGGTAGTTCTTTAAGGTTGTAGTTTTAAAAAGGCAGCTACTAAACAGTTGAAATAACTACAATGACCACAATGCACTGCGCTGAGAGACACGCAAGAGACGTGCCAGTTCGGAAACACAGTACCTAGTACTCGCAGGACACAAACGATAAAGCTGGACTGAACAGGTATATTTAGGCCTACTGTGCAACTGTAACCAACAACACATATATTCCATAACAGCAATCCTAACAAAAGGGTAGCTTTTACTCGGCAGAATGTTATATCTGCCGCGAAATTGGTCAAATGATTTTGTCAACCTTGCTAGTTGGAACACCAGAGAAACACTGAAAACAGTAGGCTGCTAATGGTCACCTGCCAAAGAGAAAATCTCTTTACTTGTAGCCTCAATAGTGCATGGAAAAAGGGAGATGAATTATCAAGTCAACAAATAAAAAAATGACATACAAACCTTAAATTCACATATATTTTTAAAGACCAACTGATAATTTATACAAGCGATTTGCTGTAATAGCCTATGCAGTCACAGCCTTTGAAAAAAGTTTTAAGTTTGTGTTTAACATTTCACATGGCCAAACCCAATCCAGGCTCACAGACACACGGCCAAACCCAATCCAGGCTCACAGACACACTAACCCAATCCAGGCTCACAGACACACGGCCAAACCCAATCCAGGCTCACAGACACACTAACCCAATCCAGGCTCACAGACACAAGGCCAAACCCAATCCAGGCTCACAGACACACTAACCCAATCCAGGCTCACAGACACACGGCCAAACCCAATCCAGGCTCACAGACACACGGCCAAACCCAATCCAGGCTCACAGACACACGGCCAAACCCAATCCAGGCTCACAGACACACGGCCAAACCCAATCCAGGCTCACAGACACACGGCCAAACCCAATCCAGGCTCACAGACACACTAACCCAATCCAGGTTCACAGACACAAGGCCAAACCCAATCCAGGCTCACAGACACACTAACCCAATCCAGGTTCACAGACACAAGGCCAAACCCAATCCAGGCTCACAGACACACTAACCCAATCCAGGCTCACAGACACACTAACCCAATCCAGGCTCACAGACACACGGCCAAACCCAATCCAGGCTCACAGACACACGGCCAAACCCAATCCAGGCTCACAGACACACTAACCCAATCCAGGCTCACAGACACACTAACCCAATCCAGGCTCACAGACACACTAACCCAATCCAGGCTCACAGACACACTAACCCAATCCAGGCTCACAGACACACGGCCAAACCCAACCCAGGCTCACAGACACACAGCCAAACCTAATACAGGCTCACAGACACACTAACCCAACCCAGGCTCACAGACACACAGCCAAACCTAATACAGGCTCACAGACTTGCAGCCAAACCCAATCCAGGCTCACAGACAGACTAACCCAATCCCTTAGCGGATAGCACTCAGGGGTGGAATGGCAGCTCCATTCAGGGCCATTGTGTTAGCCAGGTGAGCTCAAAATGGGGAACATTCTTCCAGTGCACAACTCCACAACAGATTCTGTTCCACACACCATACACCCATCCATGCAACGGGATCAAACCAAGCCCTGCTCACTGTGCACTACAACCTGTTCAGAGTCCCAATGCTCTGCTTAACAAATAAGTCTATATCATTTTAAGAATACTGTACTGTAAAGGTGTTAATGATCGGACCAGTAGAAACACCAATATTACAGAAATTAAACGCTTATTCACAGCGAACAATATCACCGTCATTTAGTTCTGTCTGTGTTTAGAGAAAGGATAGTTCCGCCCTCTCCCATTGAAACGGACAGCTTCCGCGGTCCAGTTAGCCAGTTAATATAAGAAAACGTAGCTGACTGGATATTACCCAAACACACTGATGAAATCGTTTCAGCGATGCAAGCGGACAGTCAATTAACTGTAAAAAGCCATTCCTACATCGATGTGCTGTTAATAGTAAAATCACAACTGTGGAGATGTCAGTAGAAGGCTGGCGATAGAGAGGCCAGAATGACTCATTACACAGCTATAGCACAATGATACAAGGGAGCTGGCGCGCTATAATGGAGATCTAAACCTTAACTTCCGCTTTCGAGAAACTGTATCAAGATAGTTCAACTAATCAAACTAATGTTACCTTCGCGTAGCCATAAACACAGCATAGGCTGACTCGGATCAAATACAATTACTCCACAAACACATAACGCAAATACGCACTCATAAAATTTAGCGTGGTGCCATCATTCTGAATAAAACGATTTAGTTAGTTAGCTGGCACGCTAACTCCTGGTCGTTTATGTCGCTTAACCAAAACCTTCAAGGTGTGCTGCACGCAGGGTGCTACCTTGATATTACCCAGTCAGAAGGATGACGAAAATGGTCGATTTCCACAAAGCGACTATTCGCTGAAAGTCTCCAGTAGGCTACAAACTGGGCAATATGTAAACCAAAAGGCGACAGAATTTGTTTCATTGTTTAATTATTGCGAGCGAACTTATCCAACTAGGTTCTCAATGAGTTACTCGTTAGATAGGTAATCATGAGTGGTGATAAATTAATTTTTAAAAACACACAGTCGTGTAGAGTAACGTCAATGCCAGCTACAGGTTGCTCTGGTCTTATACAACCATTTGTGGATCCCCAGAGTGCAAAAACGGAAAGGTACTGCTAGCTTGCTAGCCAAATTAGTGATTTTCCCCAACCCCATTCAAAATCGAACGCAAATATTCAGATGCATAAGAAAACTACTTTATTGTCTAGCAACATCCGACATACTTAAGAACACAAAAATAGCACACAGCTTGAAAATAATTCAATGAATAAGACAAGCGCAACTTTGATGCCTTTGCATATGCGCACCCCAGTCAGTCAACTCGATGGCTACGTACAGCCTATACCGTCACTCCATTAACAGACTCTCGGCTAAATATAGATTCAAAGTCTGCAAATAATAAGTGCAATCGATTCATTCTCACTACCAAATAATAAATCATAAATACAAAAGCCATGCTGGGGTATCACTGCTAACAGACCCTTCGCCGTGCCATACAGCACACACTCCCCTCTATTTCCAGTCGAATACAAATGTGGGTCACCAGGCCTCCGCTAGTCTTTCCCAGCGCACAGGGAAAAACATCTCCGAGCTCACTTTCCACACGGCCGTAGGTTCACAAAAGGCGCGAGTGCAATTCTCTTTATCCCGACCGCCAATAGATGCAGTATTCATAAATCGAAATTCTCACCTTAGCCCATGAATTCCCCGTTTCTGCGTTTTTATGTCCTTGTTTTGAATTAGACGGCTGTGCTTGGGCTGATCTGGAGTTAGAAAAACAGCAGGCCGAGCCCGGGTTCTGTAGGCATGCGCAGTGGCGTCGGACAGCGCAAATCTGCCGAAACCACAAGTCACGGCACTGCATGCGTGCGAACGGGCGAAACACGCAAAGATTTTATTGTCTTCGGCACAAATAATAAACTGGCCAAGAAACCTGAATTTGATCCCTGGTTTTTGTATGAGAGATCAAGGCGTGGGCAGAAAAAAAACTTACCACCAAAATAAAGTCATTCTACAGTATTGAACTACACGCACCAACCTTTACCTCTAACGTCAGATTTACTTAGAATCACTCTGCGGCGATAACATTTAATTAATAATGACATTGTTTAAATATTGGAAATGTAGATCTAACTTGTTACAGACCTACTAGCACCTCTGTTTTAGTCATTGCATTTGCATTTCATGCCATTTTAAATGTTTACAGTGTTCATTTAGGGCGCGTTTTGTGGAAATTGTCTATTTGTGTCATACTACTTGGTTTCATAAACAACATTTATTAGAAATTTTCTGTTACACAAATATTCAATATGACATATATGTCGCTCGCTCTGTTGGCATGTCGCCAATCAGGTCAAACGCGCACTTCAACCAAACTTCAAAAAGAGAGCCCGAAGGAATTTTGATTGACATGCACTGTGTCCAATCACCATTCGCTATAAGGAATAATTATTCAGTTGACGTACTAATACTGAAAACCGATTCAGAAATGGCAGCGGTGTCTTCATTTCATTTTCATTTCAGCGACTGGTGTGAGAGTTACTAAATATGACACACTGTTCCGATCATAGAATGACATTAAATTCGGCATTCCCTTCTCGACTGTTACCAGCGGGACGTTTAAAAAAGAAATAAATAGTTGTACATAAATGCATAGGATATAGAGTAGATCATAAACGCTATGTACGATATGAAAATCTTCGTACACATATAGCTTGCTCAATCAAACTTAATGACATTGCCTTAGTCATCAACTGGAAGCAGTTAACTTGGGCAAACTGTTGTAGTTAGCCAAATATTCTAAAACGTCAGGCTAGTTTAACATTAGCCACAGGTGTTTCTTGTAATGTCTTAAAACAAACTGTCTGTGTTATGCACGTGATGAATGATTGCTATGTGCTTCCAACAGGGGTTACAAAGCCAATTCATCGCCGCAGGCTACATGATTATAAGGAAATAGTCAGCAGCTTCGTGTTTTATTTTTACGGGGTGTTCGGCACAGTTCTGTTCAAACAGAACCGACACGCGCTATCGGTTCTAGCTGGCTAATACCGACAGAGATTCTGCTTAAATACCGCGCTGGTGCATGTTGTTTATGTTGTTGTTCCTGATGCGGGGCTGAAACAGCGCCATTGTGAGTGCAGGGAACAAGTTAATGAGAAAAGAATGCACATTTGCCGGCCATTAATCTACCATTACAAGTCGGAATTGGTGACCCTGCACGTCAGCGCTACGCGTCTGGACGTCGCCCTCTCTCGGGGTTTCCTTTTGGCAACGGGGGGCGTGTTCTTCAGCCTCGCTGGATAATGAAAGAGACTGCGCGCTCCCTGGGTAGCGTTGCCCGAGACTTCTCTGGAGCTCGATTAGATATTGGGTGGAAAAGTTACTGTTGTTGCAGGCGGGCCAGTAGGGGACGGTCTTTACTCTGCACCAAGCGGGAAACCTCAGTGCTCAGAGGGGCAAGGGGCAGTGAGGCTGCGGAATACTCCAGTCTTTAAAACATTTAACTATGATCGAAATCAGTAATGGGAGAGTGGGGGATCCTGAAACCCAAAATGGGTGGAACTGTTACATTACGACCTGTCAATCGCCGACTTGTTTGGACAAACGAAAAGGCACCACACCAAAACAGAACGATGGGCTCATATTAGCGGGTCACCATAGCATAGTAGCTCCGCCCATATTTGTTGTATGAAACTTTCCCATCCATTCTGCAGTCTTGACTCACTGTGGGTATTAGAGATCCCGGGGTACTATTACGCAGGAAATTCTTTCCCCGTCTCCATTTTCCCTATTCCTTCCTAGCCTTTCCCCTCTTTAATTGGCTTCATAAAATGCCCCTCTCCACCCCAGCTAAAGCATGACGATTTTGAGCCACAAAATGGCTGCTGTACTATCCTGGTGGGCACTACACGTTGGTGGCAGCGAGGTCTACTTTATATTACATGGGGATATGCGAAGATCTTTACATTATGCGGCACGTGCACTGTCGCTACCTCCCCCGCAGAGTCGCAGACTGCAGAAGAATATCCGTGGTTTCAGAAAGGTGTGTGACACATTAGAAGAAATGACAGGAAAAGACCGTACCTGCACGCCCACTGCTGCCCTCTAGTGCTCATATGTACACTGCTGTTTGTTTCTTCGCAGTTCAATAACTTGCAGCTAGTTGTATAAAGCGGTTCTGCGAGGCATTTCGTCTATTTTATCTATTTTACAGCTCGAAGAGAGCTCGTGTGTGTCGTCTTAACTTCAGAGCGTTGTGCACCCTCGCCAAAAGTCGCCTGGAAACCTAGAATGGAAGAAGTGTAGAACTGAAATCTACAGAGAGAGTCTGTTTTCAAAAACAGTTAGAAACAAATGAAACCTGTTTACAATGACTTTTAAATGAGAAATGTTTTAAAAGCACACAATTGAACGTATTTTGAAAACTACTATTTTATTATTATAAATTACATTTCATTTAATATTCAGTGTAGACTCATGAAAAGCGGCTCTTGTGTTGTCAAATTGGTGTATTTAAACATAAAAAAGAACCTTATGGATGATTATGTTTTTAATGTATATGCGGGTTGTCCTAATAGCATATTTAGTCGGAATCGTCCATCTTTGACGTTAACAGTGAGGCTGTAATCTGGGAATTTATTTTTATTTTCACCATCTCATCGAGCTCCCCCTGCTGTTCATAGTTGAGAAGTGTTCATAGCTGTTTTGTTGGTGTTGGGTGGCTCAATACTTTTTTGTAATATTTTTTAGGTTTTGGCCAGATAGATACACAAGGCGTTTCGATATGAACTCACCGTTAGAATTTCAGAGATATGCGTAAGATATGCGGGAGTTATCAAGAAGAAGCCGACTGGCTATATCAGGCCTACAAAGCCGAGAAAGTCCACTCCGGATAGACAGTCCTGGACCTTCAACCGACGATAAACCAAATTTATGTACAGCTATACATCATTATATTCACTCTAAATGTATACTGGTAAACTATAGAATCCCATGTTGATGGATCTATAGCAGTAACACACACACGGCATTTTTGTGGGGCAGCAGGGCAGCTGTGCTGTACAATAAGACACATCACTGCAGCCTAAAACGCGACGTGGCGAAGGCCGGAGCCGCAGCTGGTCGTATGTGATACATCACGTGATAGATCACTCATTGTTACATACGTTTCACTGTAAATTGTTAATAGAAACATTCATAATTTAAATATTGGAAGTTTGCAAATGAGCTGTATAACTAATTAACTTAAATACAATTCCCTCTAAATCACCACTGTCCTGTTCTATTATTTAACCATCAGAGGGCGCTCAAATCATATATTTCAGGTTGACTGGTGTAATTTGGTCTGTTGCTGTTGTCCACAGTAAAAGTTAAAGACCCACTTTGTCATTTCTGCTGCTAATTGAGGGAAATTACACGGATAGCAACTAACTAATCCGGTGTATCATGGTATTCGTAGTTTTTAACACCTTGGACTGGTGTCTTGATGACCTGGGCAACAACTTTTGCATAAGGCTGCTGTGGTAATGTCAAGTACATCTGAGGTAGTTATGCTTGGTTTATTTGGCAAAGTGGAAGCTAACTATTCCTTTCAATATCTTACCTGAGGAGTGAGTGGTGAGTTTGTTTCCATGGTGATGAGTTGCGCAAGGACTCTAAAAACGCTCAGTTATCAAAAAGAATGTATTAAATGCGGAAAACAGAGTACTAGTGTACACAATTAGTGTCAATCCGACACTTATTTTAAATACTTAATTTTCCCCTTTAAGTACTTTTTTGAGGATCTTTTATGTTTTTATTAGAATGATTCTGTACTCTCTCCTGTTTCTTGCTCATTGTAAGCCATTAGCTTTTTATTAGCAACCAAAATTTATCTGAAAAACCCTTCTCACCTTACCGTCTTTCCTCCTTTTCTCCCTCATTTGGAACATCTTGCTGTGTTTATCAGCACCCCTGCGCTTCGGTCATATTTTATAAAATAACAGGTTTGTTTGTCCTGTGTAAAAGGGTGGGATTAGTCCCCTGATTGTAGGTTTATTAGTATTGTGTAGGAGGGTGAGATTAGTGCCCTGATTGTAGGTTTGTTTGTAATGTGTAAGATGTTGTGATGAGTCCACTGATATGTAGGATTGTTAGTATTGTGTTAGAGGGTGTTATTAGTCCCAGTTGTAGGGTCTTCACAGTAGATCAGGCGTGGATCTGGTCCCCAGGGAGCTCTGCGGTGCTTGTGCGTGATTCCCCTGCTGCCAGGCTGCAGTTCAGTCTCCTCCAGAGTCGCTCCTTCACAAAGCAGCACAGCCTCAGGCAGAAATGACACTCAAAACAGTGTGTTCATAACGGCAGAGACAGAAGCGCGTAATTAAACACATCATAACGGCAAAGCGCGTAATTAAATGCGCGCGCTGCAGAACGTGCGCAAGTTTCCACGCAGGTTAATAATAGCCGTGCAGGACGGAGCGCAGGGCGCCTGTGCTGGAGGGGCTCGGAAACCCACTTTTAATCAAATGTTTACAGTAAAGCAGCGGCTGACACGCGGTTCGGTTCTGTGTGCCGGCGGAGTCACACGGTATCTACTGCGTCATTATTTAAACAGCAATGAAAACAGACACGCATTGCCTATTCCAATAGGGCTCATGTAACACAGGTCATGTATTCTTTAAAGTCCTATGACCTATGATGTTCTTTTGTCCTCAGTCCCATCTTCCCAATTGCTGTTCTGTGTTTGTGAGTTTTCTGATATATTTAAAGTTTCATATTAGGCTGTTTATTGGCAATTAATTTGGACTCTGTTTGGTACGATGTGGAAGGCGAACAGTGGATGTAACTGGAATATTACCAAGACTGTAGTGACTTCGTCTCCAGGTAGCCAGGTGTAGAATGGGAGATATGTTTCTTTGTTTGTAACTGTGGAACAGTGTTGAAGCGTTAAATTCACCAGGTGTACCTGTGGAACAGTGTTGAAGCATTAAATTCACCAGGTGTACCTGTGGAACAGTGTTGAAGCGTTAAATTCACCAGGTGTAGAGCAAGGTGGCCGAGGCGAGGCTTTGTCACATTCTGGTATGATGATTGACAGCGCTGCTCTCCCTGTGTCAAACTTTTAAAATGTTTTCTAGGTTCTGTGAAAAGCCACAAAAAATAAAAATTAATTTAATTTGGATTCGTTCAGATGGCTGAACCACCATCAGAACAGTTTTTACTGCTGTATTCCAGGATTCAGAGCTGCTGTATCATTATTTTTATGCTTATTGTATTTCAGGAATACATTCCAGTTTATATTTTCCATAAAAAATGCGCTTATAAAGCAAAATAATATGAGTGTTATCAAGAGCAGTTACAGAAACAATCCCCATTTCAGATGACTCGCTATATGTTTGATACCTGACATTACATGTCTGTATAATTGTACTGTTCAACATGCAATGACTTAGAAACCACAAATAAATAAAACTGCAAAAATGTTATGGCATTCTGCAGCATCAAGGTGACTCAACAACTAAGTATGAAGTAAAGTTAGAGATTTATTGTGCTGCTGAAACAACAAAATCACAGAGCTGGTTTATGTGAAACTTGGAACACTCACACGCACTTACACACACACTCACAAACACATACACATACACACACTCTCACAAACACAGACACACTCACAAACACACACTCAGGAACACACATATACTAACAAACACACACAAAAACACATACACTCAAACACACACACACACACACACACACAAATACACACACTCACAGACCCTAACACAAATACACACACAGACACACGTGTCCAGATACACTCACACATCAAATTTCAAAATAAGAAGTTCAAAGTGCATGTTCTGTTCTTTAATTTAAATGACTGGTTATATTTAAACAAACACTACTTAAACCAAAATGGATTTATTGACATTTGTGTACATTCAACATCAATATACAGCAGGTGTAAAGATCAGTACAGGAAGTGAGGTCACATTAATGCAGTAGATCCCATCCCATTTCGTACAGCGCCTCTCACCCAGGAAGTCTGATTGGACAAAATTATTATTTAGATTACTGTATGCTGTATACATCTACATTATAAAGCACATCAATGTATACTGTATATACATCTACATTATAAAGCACATCAATGTATACTGTATATACATCTACATTATAAAGCACATCAATGTATACTGTATACGTCTACATTATAATGCACATCAATGTATACTGTCTACATTATAATGCACATCAACATATACTGTATATGCATCTACATTATAAAGCACTTCAATGTATACTGTATACATCTACATTATAAAGCACATCAATGTATACTGTATACTTCTACATTATAATGCACATCAATGTATACTGTATACATCTACATTATAATGCACATCAACATATACTGTATATACATCTACATTATAAAGCACATCAATGTATATTGTGTATATCTACATTATTATCCACATCAATCTATACTGTATATATCTACTGCATGTTAATATTCATGTTTGTGTGTATATCTGCATTAGTTTGTCAGAAAACTTAAATATTGTGGTTTAGATTCTCAAAAATACATGCATCAATTTAATTGAAACAGCAACATAACAGCCCTGCCAACTAACACGAACACACACACACGCACACAAATATAGACACAAAGATGTGTAGGAACAGAAGGATGTATAAACATAGCCACAGAGACCTGTATATTGAGACACAGAATATCAGAGTATTACAGAGAAGCACAGAAACACAGAGCAGCACAGACAGACAGAACAGCACAGACACACAGAGCAGCACAGACACGCAAAACAGCACAGACACACAGACACAGAGCAATACAGACACGCAGAGCAGCACAGACACACAGAGCAGCACAAACACACAGAGCAGCAGACACACAGAGCAGTAAAGACACACAGAGCAGCACAGACACACAAAACAGCACAGACACACAGAGCAGCACAGACACACAGAGCAGGTTTGGTGAGCTGAAAATTGCTGGAGCAGAAAACTTTCCTTTAAACTGATCATTGGTCTCAACCTGTTTTCATTATTTTTCCTTGACTCCTTAAAAGTAGCACACAGCTTCTTCACATTGTGTTAGGAAGATTGAATGATAAATTCAATTTAGAGAAATTGATTTTAACCACTAGGTACACTTAACGAAGAAAGATACACCAGTGTGTTAATAAAACGTTAGCTTTCAGTATAACCAGAAATAACAAAATCTGAGCTTCACGATTGTTTAAAATCTGTGAGTTGCTGATCTTAGCCCTGAATATTCTGTTAGTGTGAAAAAAAGATACACCAGTGTGTTAATAAAACAGGTTTAAGGGGAATAATCAGTTTAAGGGGAAGTTTTCCAACCATTCCCATTTTCAACCACCACTGGAGGTGTAGGAGAGAACACCACCTTGTTCCACACACACAACACCTGCATGTACAAATAAACACACACCTCTTACACGGCCTTATTCCACAAACTCAACGCCTGCATGTTCAAATAAACACACACCTTTTACACGGCCTTATTCCACAAACACAACACCTGCATGTACAAATAAACACACCTTTTACACTGCCTTATTCCACACACACAACACCTGCATGTTTAAATAAACACACACCTTTAATTAGCACATCTTCTACACAACAAATGCAGAGCTTCTTCCATTTCTTGGCTGTAAATAAAAACAACATTAATATGCTTTTTAAATCATATTTTATTGTGGTTATCGGACAGTAGCAGTGTATGTCATAATATGTCATACAGGGGTTATGGAATTTATGCATAAATTGGCATTAATATGTATACCTGTTCATATCCTACATTTAGTATAGTGTCCATACCCTACACTCAGCACAGTGTTCATACCCTACACTCAGCACAGTGTTCACACCCTACACTCAGTACAGTGTTCATATCCTACACTCAGCACAGTGTCCATACCCTACACTCAGCACAGTGTTCATACCCTACACTCAGCACAGTGTTCATATCCTACACTCAGCACAGTGTCCATATCCTACACTCAGCACAGTGTTCATACCCTACACTCAGCACAGTGTTCATATCCTACACTCAGCACAGTGTCTATATCCTACACTCAGCACAGTGTCCATACCCTACACTCAGCACAGTATTCATATCCTACATTCAGCACAGTGTTCATATCCTACACTCAGTAGTGTTCATATCCTACACTCAGCACAGTGTTCATACCCTACACTCAGTACAGTGTTCATACCCTACACTCAGCACAGTGTCCATACCCTACACTCAGTGCAGTGTTCATATCCTACACTCAGCACAGTGTTCATACCCTACACTCAGCACAGTATTCATATCCTACACTCAGTACAGTGTTCATATCCTACACTCAGCACAGTGTTCATACCCTACACTCAGGAGTGTTCATACCCTACACTCAGAACAGTGTTCATATCCTACACTCAGTACAGTGTTCATATCCTACACTCAGCACAGTGTTCATACCCTACACTCAGTACAGTGTTCATACCCTACACTCAGCACAGTGTTCATATCCTACACTCAGCACAGTGTTCATACCCTACACTCAGCACAGTGTTCATATCCTACACTCAGCACAGTGTTCATATCCTACACTCAGTAGTGTTCATATCCTACACTCAGCACAGTGTTCATATCCTACACTCAGTAGTGTTCATACCCTACACTCAGCACAGTGTTCATACCCTACACCCAGTACAGTGTTCATACCCTACACTCAGCACAGTGTTCATATCCTACACTCAGTAGTGTTCATACCCTACACTCAGTAGTGTTCAAATCCTACACTCAGCACAGTGTTCATACCCTACACTCAGTACAGTGTTCATATCCTACACTCAGCACAGTGTTCATACCCTACACTCAGCACAGTGTTCATACCCTACACTCAGCACAGTGTTCATACCTTACACTCAGTACAGTGTTCATATCCTACACTCAGTAGTGTTCATACCCTACACTCAGTAGTGTTCATATCCTACACTCAGCACAGTGTTCATATCCTACACTCAGCACAGTGTTCATATCCTACACTCAGTAGTGTTCATACCCTACACTCAGTAGTGTTCATATCCTACACTCAGCACAGTGTTCATACCCTACACTCAGCACAGTGTTCATATCCTACACTCAGCACAGTGTTCATATCCTACACTCAGCACAGTGTTCATACCCTACACTCAGTAGTGTTCATACCCTACAATCAGCACAGTGTTCATACCTTACACTCAGTACAGTGTTCATACCCTACACTCAGTACAGTGTTCATATCCTACACTCAGCACAGTGTTCATACCCTACACTGAGCACAGTGTTCATATCCTACACTCAGCACAGTGTTCATACCCTACACTCAGCACAGTGTTCATACCCTACACTCAGTACAGTGTTCATATCCTACACTCAGCACAGTGTTCATATCCTACACTCAGCACAGTGTTCATATCCTACACTCAGTACAGTGTTCATATCAGGCAGAATAAGGGGAGTCTTACCCGATACAGGAAGTATCCTCTACTCTGTATCCCCCCTGGCCCTTGAAGGTCCTCCTTTCATCAAACAGATCAGACAGATCAATTCAACCAACCTCAACTGAATGCTCCACCCAGCAGCCCCCTGCCCCCCCCCCTTCCCCATCCTGTCCCGTCCCGCCCCACTTGAAGTATTTTCTAGTAGGATGTATAGCATTGTATAGCAGCCTTAGGAGGCTGTACATATAAAGAGGGTTGTTTTATTCTCCATGAACATAACAATGAGTGTAAATTTCATTTTCATACTTCCTTCCTTGTCATTTCATAAGTGGCTCTCCCTCTTCCCCTCCAAGGTTAAGGGCCAGAGAGGCTGCTGCAGATGCAGCAGGCCGGGGCAAGAGGAAGCCATGCACTGCCCGTCCCTGCAGGCCTAACTTTTAAATTAAACGTGATCTTTAAAAAAATCTGGTAATATATATGTGCACAACCTGGTTAGGAATTACCAGAATTGTGCACTTTTACGATCTTCTCCTCCATGTGCATTAATACATATTCTCTTTGCGTATTAATTTGTGTTCTCTATGTACATGAATATGTATCCTTCTCCATGTGGGTGAATCTAAGGTTGTTATGCAGGATAAACTGCTCTGCTCTACTGCTGCAGCTACACTAATTTTAGCAGACAATTATGCTTAGGATGGAAAGAACAGCTAATGTAGAACAGCCAGCTAACAGAGTCCAGCACACATGTAACACACACACCGGCATGCACACACACACACATGCATACACATACAAGCACACCATGGTGCAGATGGAATCAACTTCAGAGAGGAGAATCCCTGCAGCATGTGTATACACATACACACACCCATGAACATGCACAGATATACACACATGAACACGCATGAACATGCACAGATATACACATATGATCACGCATGAACCTACATGCATGAACATGCACATATATACACACATGAACATGCATGAACATACACACAAGCACACACAAACACGCATGAACATAAAACACGTGAACATACACATATATACACATAGATGAACAGACATGAACATAAACATAGACACAGATGAACACATATGAACATACACACATGCACACACATGAACACACATGAAAATATACATACATACTCACAGATAAACATGCATGACCATACACATACATACACACAGATGCACACACATACAGATGCACATACATACATACACAGATGCACACACATGAACATACACATGCACACACATATATACACACAGATGCACACACAGGACACATATATATATGTTCTATTTAAATGTAGACCATTTACCACAGTGGTTAAAGTGCAGACTCTCAGCTATTATTTAAGGATATTTTTTATACACTTTGGTTTCACCTTGTAGAAATTACAACACCTTTTATATACATATATACACATGCTTGTCATACCTCCTAGATTGACTTAGCATAGATTAGGTCAGAGAGTAATGTTTACTCTCTGGACTGGACTTATTGTGTTTGAGTGCATGTCGAAGGTTGTTCCAATGACCTTCGACATGCACTTATTGTACATTGCTTTGGATAAAAGTGTCTGCCAAATAAATGTAATGTAAGCTGAAAGATCTCATATATTACCATTAGGGAAGCTATTGAACATACCTGACTAATCAGACACACCTGTGCAGCTATTTGTCACAAACATTATGGTGCCCTGAAATGGGGAGACTATGTATTAAAAGTATATATATATATGTTAGAGCATAAATCTTTTCTTAACAAAATAAGCTGTCATGATCTTGCATCATGAGTTGCATATACTGAAGAAGAATCATCTCTTGCTCAATAAAGTGATACAGTTATACTGTAGTTGTGCTGTGATTCAGTTATACGTTAGTTGTGCCGTGATTCATCTATACTGCAGCTGTTCTGTGATTCAGTTATACTGTTGTTGTGCTGTGATTCAGTTATACCGTTGTTGTGCTGTGATACTGTAGCTGTGCTGTGATTCAGTTATACTGTAGCTGTGCTGTAATACTGTAGCTGTGCTTTAGTGGTGTTGCAGCTGAATGAAATTACAGGAGGATATCAGATCCTCATCAACTTCACACAGAAACACTGAAATCATCAGTCTCAGTCACATGCAGAGAAATCATTAGTCTCAGTCACAGGCAGTGAAATCATTAGTCACAGTCACATGCAGTGAAATCATTAGTCTCAGTCATAAGCAGTGAAATCATTAGTCTCAGTCACATGCAGTGAAATCATTAGTCTCAGTCGCAGGCAGTGAAATCATTAGTCTCAGTCACATGCAGTGAAATCATTAGTCTCAGTCACAGGCACTGAAATCATTAGTCCCAGTCACAGGCAGCGAAATCATTAGTGTCAGTCACAGGCAGCGAAATCATTAGTCTCAGTCACAGGCAGTGAAATCATTAGTCTCAGTCACAGGCAGTGAAATCATTAGTCTCAGCCACGTGCAGTGAAATCATTAGTCTCAGTCACAGGCAGTGAAATCATTAGTCTCAGTCACAGGCAGTGAAATCATTAGTCTCAGTCGCAGGCAGTGAAATCATTAGTCTCAGTCACAGGCAGTGAAATCATTAGTCTCAGTCACAGGCAGTGAAATCATTAGTCTCAGTCACAGGCAGTGAAATCATTAGTCTCAGCCAAAGCCACAGTCAGGTACAGTGCAAATAGTCCCCTTGCAGGCCTCAGTCTCTTTGCTATCACCCCTATCAGCCTACAACTAAAATGTCCCCTCAGCTGAACAGCTCATATTCCATGAAGGAACCACACTAGGACCACCATCAGAACATTTCCCCACAGATAGCTGATAAAAACGTTGGCTTATTAGTTATCAGGGTCTTCAAACGGTTGGATATGGAATGAGTACCTTACAATCAACACTCAGATAATTAAACAATAACTTCATCCCTTTTCACCAAATTTGTGTTGTTATGGTGCCCAGTAAGCTGTCTGGACAGGAAGATAGGCAGACAGCCATGTCAGCTAGCAAGCTAACCAGCCAGGTAGCCTGGCCTGCCAGGCCCATTCAGTGACTCATTTCCCTGTTGTAAAAACTGAAATACAACAGCATGCTTCCCAATTTACTCTCTGCGGCTACAATTGTTGCTACATCCATTAGCTCAGTACCAATGTGCGTTGGGTCCAATCAGACTGTACTGTGCCATGTCAGGAAGAGGAATGCGTTGCATTGACTCAGAAGTAGCATTGTAAATAAACTAAGCACGAGTAGGCTCTCTCCCAGGATGGTATTATATGAGTGCACTTATCCATGTGAAAATGCTGCCCTCTCAGTTTCCATTCCAGATTGTAATGTGTGGCTCCAGGTAGAGGCAATGGGACCCACTGCGTGATGATGAGGTCAGAGGTCAGAGGTTAGAATGGAAGCATGAGGAGAGTTACATACGTCACTGGTGAATCTCTTCGGTCTTCGCACATGGAGCTGAGGGACCAGCTGCAGGAGAGGGTGCAGGACAGAAGACTAACAGAACCACATAGACACAGAACCACACAGACACCGAACCACACAGGCACAGAACCACACAGACACAGAACCACATAGACACAGAACCACATAGAAACAGAACCACACAGACACAGAACCACACAGAAACAGAACCACACAGACAAAGAACCACATAGACACGGAACCACACAGAAACAGAACCACACAGACACGGAACCACACAGAAACAGAACCACACAGACACAGAACCACACAGGCACAGAACCACACAGAAACAGAACCACACAGGCACAGAACACAGACACAAAATCACAGTGAACGCAGAGCCACCATAAACATAGAACCATAGTAAACACAGAATCGACAGAAAGAGATGGTACGCACGGAGCGATGGCACAGAATCAGAGACAGACAAAAGGACAGGGAGAACCACAGGGCAGCCATTAATTAACCATGGAATGCCAACAGACAGGGAGAACCATTAGTTTTGCCCAAAGATGATCTGGCATCTCTCACAGAGCAGAACCAGGAGAAGCACACACGCACACACACACACACACTCATACACACACGCACATTCACACACGCACACCCACACACAAACACACATACACACACACACACATACACATGCACACGCACACACACACACTCACACACACACACACGCATACACACACAAACACACATACACACGCACACTCACACACACGCACACACACACACAAACACAAACACACACACACACACACATGCACATGCACACACACACACTGACACACACACACACACACACAAACACACATACACACGCACACACACACACACACAAACACACATTCACATGCACACGCACACACACACACACACTCACACACACACACACGCACGCACACACACAGACCCAGGTATAAACACACACACACACACACACACACACACAGACCCAGGTATAAACACACACACACAGCTCACAGCTCACAGGAAAAGCACAACACATGCAAGCAAGGTGTTAAGAGCTGATGTGTATGTGTGTGTATGTGCGTGCATGCGCATATACTTCTGTGTGTCTGTGGGACTGCTGGTCAATCATGAACCACCCTCTGGAACTGCTGACCAATCATAAACCACCCTGTGGAGCTGCTGGCCAATCATGAACCATCCTCTGTAACTGCTGGCCAATCATAAACCACCCTGTGGAGCTGCTGGCCCATCATGAACCATCATGTGGGGTTGCTGGCCAATAACTCAATGAGACATTACACCTTTAGAACCCCAGAGATACAAATACATTTGGAATGGAGGCTGCGTAGAAATGAAGTGAAGTTAAAATAATTCAGTATTCAGAATGTCAATCCATTAATGACTGAATTTGTGTGGCTGTATTGTTATATATGGCAATCTTGAGCTTCTATTGAGCAGCTGGTCTGTAACTTCGAGGATTCACTTTAAGTTACCCTGACTGGGTTAGGGTTAGGGTTAGGGTAACCCTAACCCTAACCCTAACCCTAACCCTGACTGGGTTAAAAATGAAGGGGAGCTCTCACAATGCAACGGCTCTGATCAGCTGATTTACTGGTGACTGAAAGTGCAAGGAAATGACAAACTGAGAGTATTACAGAGGCTCATCTTCACAGCCTAGGTTAAAGCAGAACCTAGGCTCATCTTTATAGTCTGAATTAAAGCCGAACTTAAGCTCACCTTTACTGTCTGAATTAAAGTAAAGTAATGATAAAATAAAAACGCAATGGAAGGGCAATGGGAAGCCGCAAGGTGAGGTTAGACTTACCGTGATGTCAGAGGGAGCGGAGCCTTGTGGCTTAGTGTAATGGAATAAAAACTGCACAGAAGAGCGGAGACTTTGGTAATGTCACTGAAATGGGGCAGGGTTCATCATTTTAAATTTCAGAATTTACAGGAGAAATTAGCATTTTGGCATTACTGTGTACAACAGACCCCCTTAGCTGCGTACCCGCTTTGAGTTCTCCCTCTCTTTCAGACCCTGAAAAAAAAAATATATATATCAGCAACTAAGATCAGAAACTGAGGTTCTTCTGAATGCACACAGAAGGAATATAAAAACAGAATATAAAAAAGAAGAGTGACATATTCATGATAGCCTCATAAACATCACCTCAACTAATACAAATATATTCTCAACTAACACAAATACATTTACACTTTGTGTGAAATCACAACAGTGATGCTGAAAATGTGTGGAACTGGCATGTTCGCAAGGCCTGCCATTTTCACCAGTCTTGCAATATCTGTTCAATACGTGTTGAATATGCGTTGAATGTGTGTTGAGTGTGTGTTGAATATGCATTGAATGTGTGTTGAGTGTGTGTTGAATATGCATTGAATGTGTGTTGAGTGTGTGTTAAATATGCATTGAAAGTGTGTTGAGTGTGTATTGAATGCGTGTTGAGTGTGTGTTGAATGCATGTTGAGTGTGTGTTGAATGTGTGTTGAGTGTGTTGAATGTGTATTGAATGCGTGTTGAGTGTGTGTGGAGTGTGTGTTGAATGAGTGTTGGATGCGTGTTGAGTGTGTGTGGAGTGTGTGCTGAATGAGTGTTGGATGCGTGTCAAGTGTGTGTTGAATGCGTGTTGAGTGTGTGTTGAATGCATGTTGAGAGTGTGTTGAGTGTGTGTTGAATGTGTGTTGAGTGTGTGTTGAATACGTGTTGAGTGTGTGTTGAGTATGTGTTGAATGCGTGTTGAGTGTGTGTTGAATGCGTGTTGAGTGTGTGTTGAGTGTGTGTTGAATGCGTGTTGAGTGTGTGTTGAGTGTGTGTTGAATGCGTGTTGAGTGTGTGTTGAGTGTGTGTTGAATGCGTGTTGAGTGTGTGTTGAGTGTGTGTTGAATGCGTGTTGAGTGTGTGTTGAATGCGTGTTGAGTGTGTGTTGAGTGTGTGTTGAATGCGTGTTGAGTGTGTGTTGAGTGTGTGTTGAATGCGTGTTGAGTGTGTGTTGAGTGTGTGTTGAATGTGTGTTGAGTGTGTGTTGAATGCGTGTTGAGTGTGTGTTGAGTGTGTGTGGAGTATGTGTTGAATGGCTGTTGAAGGCATGTTGAGGGTGTGTTGAGTGTGTTGGCATGCTGTTACCTGGGATTTCCTCACACCCCCCATGATCAGGTAGCAAAGCTCTTCCAGGGAATCTGGTGCCTAGCAAGAGGAATCACAACAAACTGCAGTCAGGAGTCAGAGAGCAGTCAATAGTCAGAGCGCAGACACAGTCAGGAGTCAGAGCGCAGTCACAGTCAGGAGTCAGAGCGCAGACACAGTCAGAAGTCAGAGCACAGTCAGGAGTCAGAGCGCAGTCAGAGCGCAGTCAGAAGTCAGAGAGCAGTCAGAGCACAGACACAGGAGTCAGAGCGCAATCAGAGAGCAGTCAGGAGTCAGAGTGCAGACACAGTCAGGAAACAGATTGCATGTCTAAAACTTTCATCTGCACAGAAACTCTCCCGTCCACACAAGCCAGGATTTCTGAAGCTCAGAATCCTGGAACACTGTAACCATGGAAGCGCGTATCCTGGGAACACCACTGACCTGAGGCTGCTGTTCCAGAGAGAGCAACGAGGAGCAGACATGGTCTATCTGCAAAACCAGAGAACAGAAAAGAGAGTGGAGTGGAGAAAGGGAGAGGAGGAAAAGAGAGAGGAGAAAGCACATATCATACGCATTAGAAGTAATCACCATTGCATGAAGTGAAGCCCTGCACCCCCTCCCACATCTGTAAACCTGTCCCCACCTGCTTCAGGACTTGGAGCTCCAGCTGCACCTCTGGGCCTTCATGGACCACTGGAGCACCTGTTATCAGACAGAGATACAGATAACTACACTTGTCCTACACCTGTACTCCAAATCACATAAAACACATAAACACACAGACCCAGACACACACACATACACGCGCGCACGCACACACACACACACACAAACACACACCTACGCACGCTCACAAGTAAGAACTGCTGCACCTTATATGGAAGACAGTATCAACACCATATGCCCATAAAGTTGCAAGTACAGTGGCAGCCAAACGTACTGCTGCCATGTTGAGATTCCTGGTAATTAAAAAAATTCTTAGCTCAGAAAAAGGCAGTGTTCAACAAAGTATGCATTTCATAGCGGGGTGTTTTGGATGCATTTACACACCCTCACCTCTCCTGCACACGCTTACACACCTTCACCTCTCCTGCACACGCTTACACACCCTCACCTCTCCTGCACACATTTAAAACATACAGAAGAGAGACGGAAAGGTGGATGGACTGTAGGCCTTTCCGGGAACTCAACAGCAGGTGAAATGCAGTGTGGTATTAGACAGCTGTGAACAGGTGAGCACATTACATTACATTACATCACATTACATTACATTTATTTGGCAGACGCTTTTATCCAAAGCGACGTACAAAAAGTGCATTTCATGGTCCTAGACAACTACTAAACACAGGTTCAATAAGATACAATACTTATTTTGTACAGCTATTTCTAGCCAAGGACAGAGTTCTGACATTATTCTGACCTAACCTCTGCAAAGCCAACTAGGCAGAAAAATAAGCTACAGTATTAGGACAAGTACAAATTCCCAAAAAGTGCTGGGATGGGGCAACATGTAACAAGTGTCATAAAAAGTGGGGGGGGGGTGGATTTAGAGTGAAATATACAGCGTGGTGGTAGTTAGTCCAGGTATAGTCTGAAGAGATGAGTCTTCAGGCCACGGCGGAAGATGGGTAGTGAGGGAGAGGTTCGGAGAGGGGCGGGGAGTTCGTTCCACCACTGGGGAGCTAGGGTGGAGAAGCTCTGTGATCCCTGCCACAGAGCGGAGTGGTCGAGCAGGCACATAGGATCGAATCATGTCCTGCAAGTAGATGGGGGCTGTCCTGTTGCCTGCAGTGTAGGCAAGGGTCAGAGCACCACCTGTTTCTGTTGGGAAACAGTCAGCCAATTTAAATTTAAGCCAAAAATTAAGAGTTCTGTGAGCTCGTCTGTGGTCTTTTTTCATGCCACGTACAGCCATGTACACAGAACCAACATGCAACAGTGCACATGTCGACCCCATATGGCAACCGCATAGAAACTGCACAGCAACCCCACAGCAAGTGCACAGCAACCCCACAGCAAGTGCACAGCAACCCCACAGCAAGTGCACAGCAACCCCACAGCAAGTGTACAGCAAGTGCACAGCAACCCCACAGCAAGTGCACAGCAACCCCACAGCAAGTGCACAGCAACCCCACAGCAAGTGCACAGTAACCCCACAGCAACCACCTGGCAACAGACTCAATCAAATTAGATAAAATTCTGATAAAGATGAGTTTGTGTGTTTGTACAGGGGTGGGGGAGGTGTAGACCCTTGAAGCCATAGGTGACTGTAGGCTACAGTCTCCCGAATACAATAGAGAACCCCAAAACCCTACAGTACAACAGCACAACTGAGCCCCCCAAAATCATACAGTATATTGGGGCGGGGGGGGGGGGGGGGGGGTCTGTTCTATATAAAGAGTAAGAAGAGATGGCAACGTTCTACATCAGTGATCTTCATTCCTGGTCCTGGCAGGTCACATGGTCTGCGGCTTTGTTTTAATATCCGCTTTAATATCAGCAACCAGTTCAGACCCAGGAAACCAGGTGAGGTGAGTTAACTGTTTAATCGACTGCTTTAATTGGTCAATTAAGTACCAAGTAACAACTAAAACCAGCAGAGAATGCGACTCTCCAGGACCAGGAATGAAGAACACTGCCCTCCATCATCAGGGGCATAGTTGCAAGTAAAGCGATTCTGTTTATTATCAGCATCATAATCAACATCACAATTACACTGTCATCAACATCACAATCACACCGTCATCAACATCACAATCACACCATCATCAACATCACAATCACACCGTCATCAACATTACAATCACACCATCATTAACATCACAATCACACTGTCATCATCATCACAATCACACTGTCATCAACATTACAATCACACCGTCATGAACATCATAATCTTAAAAAAAATTAATTTTTCAATATATTGTATGATCATCATTATCCAAAATAGAAAGACTTCTTAAAACAACATTAATAGTAATCATATTAATAGTAATAGCAGTAAAATAACAAAATAGAATTTTGCAATACCTCCCTTAACCACTAGGGCTGATGAATCTTTCTGCCAATCCCACAACCCTTGGTTCTTCCCCACAGTAATCATCCCATTGTGTAAATCAGCATTACATCATCTGTGTCCCGTATAGGCAGCTGCCTTACATTAAAGCCTGCATCTACATCATGCCCTGCTGTAACCCTGGCAACTGACCAGCTTCACTGTCATGATTATGATGATGATGATGGAGATCAGGGTAATTATGTTGCCGTGTCTTAATCATGTTAGAGCTGCAGTTTATCCTGGGGGTGGAGTTTATCCAGCTGGGTTTTGCAGCCCCGGTCCTGGAGATTGGAGGGATTTGCTGGGTTTTCATTGGTTAATCAGAGCCAATTAAAGCAGCTGATTCCACAGGTTTCTCACCTGAGCTGGTTTCTGAATAAGTTGCTGATTTTTTGGTGAAAAAACGGCCGACCCCATGGCTCTTGAGCAGCACACCCCCGCATTATACAGAGCCCTCCCAGGGTGACACAACACCCAATCAGGCACCGCTTCCCTGGGGCACATACGGTGGACAGCCAATCACGCACCGCCTCCCTGGGACACATATGGTGGACAGCCAATCACGCACCGCTTCCCTGGGACACATACGGTGGACAGCCAATCACACACCGCCTCCCTGGGACACATACGGTGGACAGCCAATCATGCACCGCCTCCCTGGAACAGATACGGTGGACAGCCAATCACGCACCGCCTCCATGGGACACCTACGGTGGACAGCCAATCACGCACCGCCTACCTGGGACATCTAGCCACAGTGGACAGCCAGTCATGTGCCTCTTTGCGGGACACCCAATTAGAACGGGATTCATAATTTACCAAAATCAGAACAGAAACTCACCACAAGGCTGAGTGATCAGACTCATCATTAAAGGGCTTTCACGTGTAGCCCCATATAATTTACACATAATCCACATGACACTATTACGTATAACCCACACCGTATCATTAGATATAATGTACACACTTACGTGCAATTTAGTTTTAGTATGATATCAATGAGATTAGATTTAACATGAATACTCTTAAACTGTGTACAATACTGCTCAGTAAATAACGCCTTTAAGATCACAATCCATCTCGCCACACACAGAATAGCCGAGTAAGAACTGTGTTAACACAGCAGCCGTTCTGCAACACTCGTCTCCGCTGTGAGAAGACTGTCCCGCGAAGGTGAGGTGCCGAGCGCCAAACTGCGCACGCACTACAGCCCTGTCCCGGTATTTAAATTAAAAACATGAGGATCACGCGAACAAGAGAGAAAACGCAAAACTAACATACATTTAGGATTATAGTACCGGATACAGTCACTACGGTACTTTGCATAATAGCTCATAAAATTAGTTTGAATAAGTGGTTGATTTCATTTCGAACTATTTATTACTAATGAAAAGCCTCCAAGTGTTGCTAAGTGAACAGAATATGATTAGCATTATCGCACGAGCGAAGTCATAGGGATGGCTTTACTGGGGAGAATTGTTATAATTGAAACTATTAAAATAAGGCGGTATTAATATATCAATTTTATATTCAGAACAGTTATAAAAGCTGAAAGGGACGTCTTATGACAATCAACCCGAAATTAGTCATTTAATATTTTAAATACTTTACCACAATTGTCCAATCGTCCGATGTAACTGAATATATATTCATCATAAATATTTTATTCATAATAAAGTAAACAGATTAACTGAAATTAACCTATTATCCTTCGAAATACCAGAGAAAGCTGAACAATGCGTAGGCTACGTATCTAATTAATCAGGAAAATTTTGGGATTCGACAAAGGATATAGTTATATTCTATTTAAAAAAATTGAGGCGGACTGAACATCTAACTAACCACTGATCATTTATGGTTCCATAAATGACAGTTACCCGTTCCAAGGATCTTGTACGAAAACAGAATTTAAAAACAAGTTTACGACCTTAGAATACAACCACCTTTGAAACACTCAGAAGTTTACAACATAAAGACATCTCTGTTTCGTTTCCTTCTTCGTCTTTCATTTGAATGGGCAAATTTAATGAAAGAAACACTCCGATATTAAGCTATTTCTTGATAATAACTTACTTCTGCAGACTGACACGGCAGTGATTAGGAGGACCGCGAGAGTGACCGCGGGGACACAGTGTGGTCTCCTCCTCGCGCTGCTGCAGACGCTGCTCGAGCTGCTGTTGTTGGCAAGGCTACCAATGCGTGCACCTTCCTGGTTGCACTGAGTTGAGTTCACCATTATCTCTCCTTGGGCGATATTTTCGTCTGTTGATGGCAGTTCCTCGCTTGCTCGTTCTCGTTATGTGGACTGACCGGCTAACGGAACATTTTAAAGCATGTGGGCACACCCTTTTCTCTGCATCAGTTGCTCCAAATCGCGTCACGGTAGTTACACACAAACTCCCCCAGGGTTTTCCTTTGGCACGGTTAAATACGCAGTCCAACAGTGATGGAAACATTGGAAGCGTAAGTCTTTATTAAACCATATATTCATGCTATCCGGGTGACCAATTTAACCGCAGAGATCTGAAAAGTTTGAAATGTTCACATTTGGAATGGATACATGTCAACAACTATTTAATTCATGCACTATATTTCTCCAAATCTGTGCGTCTCGTTTGGCTTACTGCATGATTAAATAATAGACCATCAATGTAAATGCGAAAATAAGGAAATGGCCGATATCTGGAAGCATATGAACACAATAACCATAAAATTTGATATATAAACCAATAACATAAAATATGGATAATAACCACTGCACATAATGACAAACAGACAACAAAAGGCTTACAGCAAAATCATAAAGTTCTTGATACACAATAATACAATATAGTTATATATTATAATAATAAATGAAAAGATTGGGGGGGGGGGGGGGGTTCCGGAGCGAACAGCACCAGGAGGAGAGAACAACATGTGTCAATTATTCATCGTCATCATCACTGTGCATCATAAGGGGCATTACCAGCACCGATCGTCATTCCTGATACCCCCCATCGGGGCATTATCAGAACAACATTCTGTAATAATTGGTGTATGCCAAATGCCCTGTAAGCCATGCCTCTCTTTATTGGGGAGTAGAAAATGTTCATTAGACTGTGGGGGGAAAAAACTAATACGTGGTTTAACAAGTTTGGTTTATTTGGCAAGCAGGCAGTTTTCCACCAACCACATCACAAACAAAACGAGTAAAAAAGTAGAGAAGGAAGCAATCGAAATGGCAGCACAGAGTAAACTACACAACTACATCATTTAAAAAAGGATTTTTTCTGTCATCCACGTTTGTTCTAAATGGATGGAACAGGTTTGCTGCTGTATGGGAACAGACACAATGGTAACTGTGGGATCAGAACAAACTGGATAATTACAATCAAGTTCATTAAAGAGGACACATGAGTAATAAACCAATTCCTTAAAGAAATTAATTATTATGTATAATTTTAGTTCATAGAGGAAGGAATTATATCAGGAATGAAATTTGTGCCAATTAAACCAGCTAGCAGAGGTGGCTAAATTTGAATTGGAAGACCATCACACTGAACTCAATTAGACATTAATCCAGGAAAAATACTGAATACAGTTACAGTAGACATTCTGAATAATCTAATGAGCAGCAAAATATCTTGATGTAAATACAGAATCTGATTACATACACAACGCAGTCTACTGACCACAGAAAATACTGAACACATTGCCTTGCATTCATTTTACAGACGTTCTCATCCAGAATGTTCTGCAATAGAGGGGAAACAGAAATACATTCACCTGATTAATATAGTATGAACAACAATAGTGCCACACCTGAGGAATAACATTACCAAACCAGTAAGTGAAGGTACACCATCATTAATGCACCAGTGAAAACTAGCTACATATATTAACCAACGATGCTAGCCAAGAACAAAAGCGCAAACAACGGGGGGGGGGGGGGGGGGGGGGAGTAATACAAATGGGCATCATGATTAGGGGCTACTGTGGAGGCAGAGGAGAGCCACCCCCAGGTTGCAGAGCGGAGAAATCTGTTTGGGGGTGTGTGGTCTGAAGATATGTTTGGGGGTGTGCGGTCTGAATATCTGGTTGGGGGTGTGCGGTGTAAAGATCTGGTTGGGGGTGTGTGGTCTGAATATCTGGTTGGGGGTGTGTGGTGTAAAGATCTGGTTGGGGGTGTGTGGTCTGAAGATCTGGTTGGGGGTGTGCGGTCTGAATATCTGGTTGGGGGTGTGCGGTCTGAAGATCTGGTTGGGGGTGTGCGGTGTAAAGATCTGGTTGGGGGTGTGTGGTCTGAATATCTAGTTGGGGGTGTGCGGTCTGAAGATCTGGTTGGGGGTGTGTGGTCTGAAGATCTGGTTGGGGGTGTGTGGTGTAAAGATCTGGTTGGGGGTGTGCGGTCTGAAGATCTGGTTGGGGGTGTGCGGTCTGAAGATCTGGTTGGGGGTGTGCGGTCTGAAGATCTGGTTGGGGGTGTGCGGTCTGAAGATCTGGTTGGGGGTGTGTGGTGTAAAGATCTGGTTGGGGGTGTGCGGTCTGAAGATCTGGTTGAAGGTGTGCGGTCTGAAGATCTGGTTGGGGGTGTGCGGTCTGAAGATCTGGTTGGGGGTGTGCGGTCTGAAGGTTGAATGGAGGTGTGGTGGTGCTGTTCCATTTCCTGTAGGCCAGCACCAAGGTTTTCAAGTTTGCCTTCTTTCCATCCTGATGGAAATGTTTAAACTAAAGTGAAACTTCATCTGTTTATGTGCCTGGTCTATGTGAAGCTGCTACATTCCCTGAAGATGGAAGAAAAAATGAACATTCTTATGTCAGTGTGACTGTATGTTCATATATGGATCATTATTATAACCATTCATCATATAAATGTTGAATTTTTCCGCTCTGATGTGCTGTAAATGTTGACTAAACATCTTTACAGTTTTTTCTGCACCAGGAAATCACTCAATACTCAGGACATCACTCATCTGCAGCATGTACTCATCACACCATTCTGCTGGGAAATATCTTTGAAATATTAAATTAGATGTTAAATGGGAAATGTTTTGCATAACCGGGTTATTGCCTCAATAACAAGGACAGGAAGTAAAGATGATGAGCTTGTTTGTATCTAAATAAACTGCATTTAGAGATCTCACTTTCACTACAGAACCAAGGATCTGCATTTAGTGATCTCACTCTCACTACAGAACCTACAGGGATCTACATTTAGAGATCTCACCCTCACTACAGAACCAGGGACCTGCATTTAGAAATCTCACTCTTACTACAGAACCTACAGGGATCTACATTTAGAGATCTCACCCTCACTACAGAACCAGGGACCTGCATTTAGAAATTTCACTCTTACTACAGAACCTACAGGGATCTACATTTAGAGATCTCACCCTCACTACAGAATCTACAGGGATCTACATTTAGAGATTTCACTCTCACTACAGAACCTACAGGGGTTTACATTTAGAGATCTCATTCTCACTACCGAACCAGCGATCTGTATTTAGAGATCTCACTCTCACTACAGAACCAGGGATCTACATTTAGATATCTCACTCTCACTACAGAACCTACAGAGATCTGCATTTAGAGATCTCACTCTCACTACAGATCCAGGGATCTGCATTTAGAGATCTCACCCTCAATACAGAACTAGGGATCTGCATTTAGAGATATCACTCTTACCCCAGAACCTTGATTAGTATTTCAGTGCTGAGGCACTTTGATTAGTATTTCAGTGCTGAGGCATGTTGATTCGTATTTCAGTGCTGAGGCAGGTTGATTAGTATTTCAGTGCTGAGGCACTGCTATCAATATCTGTGTGACTCTGTAAACTTTGACACTCCAACACTCAGAGTTGATTAGTATTTCAGTGCTGAGGCACGTTTTACATGGGTTAATCTTGTGTTCAGTGGTTGAGAGATGGGTTAATGTTGTGTTCAGTGGTTGAGAGATGGGTTAATCTTGTGGTTTTCCAGATATTCTCCTACCACGGAGACAGGTTTGTCGCAAAGCTGTGAAATGTCATGACCTTTTAGAGTCGGGGGCAGGAGATGCCGTGGGTTTTGTCTGGGTGGAGGTTAAGGTTTGGGTTGGCATTTGTTTACAGAGTCTAATTAGTTGGTGGAGTACAATGCATGATGGGAGATAATCCTCTCAAGATTCTGAGAGCAGATTTAGGTAAGATTTCATCCTGTGTTGCCTGAATCTTTTTATCTTTACAGGCTGCTGTATTTATTTGTATCACTGTTTTTTTTCTCCTTTTTGGTTTCATGATTATATGTTGGTATAAAATATTATGTGATTCACTTCAAAATGGAAAATAAAACTGACTTTTAAAAAATGTTCCTTTTATCATTATTCTTACTCTTACTCTAGTCATGTCTTGTGGCAGCAGTATTTTCAGCATTATCAGTGCATGGGCTGAATATGCCACTTTAGTGGTCTGATACTGTTGAACTCACTTGAGATTGGAGAGTGAATCAGGGCTATGATGCTCCTTCAGACAGGTCCACAGTGCATTCCTGAGCCTTTAATCTCCTGGATTCAGAAACAATATTTACTCAGACACGCCTTTTGTGACTAATACACTAATCCAGAGAGCGATGGGACTGCGCAGTGCTATCAATATCTGTGTGACTCTGTTTGTAAAACCAGCTGTGTTATGTTACTCTGACACCGAGTCAGAGTTCTGAGAGAGTGTACAAGTATGTTCAGTAGAACACTGGCCAGAGTTCTGAGAGAGTGCACAGGTATGTTCAGTAGAACACTGGCCAGAGTTCTGAGAGAGTGCACAGGTATGTTCAGTAGAACCCTGGCCAGAGTTCTGAGAGAGTACACATATTTGACAGAACCTTAGCCAGGTGTAATTCTTTTCATCGCTGGGAGGTTCCAAGTCAGTCAGCACCCCCAGGTCCCAGGACTCCCACTGGGGACTGACAGGAGATTCGCTCATGGACTCAATGGCCAGTTCCTACCAACCTACAGGTGCTTTTTACTACATCCACATCTGTCATCCTAATGCAGTCAGGTAAGGAGCACCTATATTCAGTCAGGTAAGGAGCGCCTGTATTCAGTCAGGTAAGGAGCATGTATATTCACTCAGGCAAGGAGCACCTATATTCACTCAGGTAAGGAGCACCTATATTCAGTCAGGTAAGGAGCACCTGTATTCAGTCAGGTAAGGAGCGCCTGTATTCAGTCAGGTAAGGAGCATGTATATTCACTCAGGCAAGGAGCACCTATATTCACTCAGGTAAGGAGCACCTATATTCAGTCAGGTAAGGAGCACCTGTATTCAGTCAGGTAAGGAGCGCCTGTATTCAGTCAGGTAAGGAGCACCTATATTCAGTCAGGTAAGGAGCGCCTGTATTCAGTCAGGTAAGGAGCACCTGTATTCAGTCAGGAAAGGAGCACCTATATTCAGTCAGGTAAGGAGCACCTGTATTCAGTCAGGTAAGGAACAACTGTATTCAGTCAGGTAAGGAGCACCTATATTCAGTCAGGTAAGGAGCACCTGTATTCAGTCAGGTAAGGAGCACGTATATTCACTCAGGTAAGGAGCACCTATATTCACTCAGGTAAGGAGCACCTGTATTCAGTCAGGTAAGGAGCACCTGTATTCATTCAGGTAAGGAGCACCTATATTCACTCAGGTAAGGAGCACCTATATTCAGTCAGGTAAGGAGCAACTGTATTCAGTCAGGTAAGGAGCACCTGTATTCAGTCAGGTAAGGAGCAACTGTATAACTCATAGATGATCACCATTAAAAAAGGAAAAAGATTATTTTTAATTCATTTCCATTCTGTCCCTGCTTACTGTGGCCATACAGGCACTGACAGACATTTCCTCCCAATCAAACTGCAGAATCTCAGCGTTTACATCTGAGCCCAGCAGAGAGGGGGGAGGAAGATGCAGTTAACCTTATAAACCATGAAGCTCTGCCCATAATTAAATTTTCATAACTCCTAAATCAGGAAAATCAATGGGAAAAAAACAGTCATACACAAAGCACGCTTATTCATGTGGGCAGTCACTGCTGTGCTTGGCAGTGTGGGGGGGGGGGGGGGAAAGACATGCCCGCCAGAGGGGAACAGACAAAATTATATTCTTCGTCTCTCTAGCATGAAAGGGGGTCATCAGTACTCCTTCCAAAAATTCAACAACATTTATCTCCTCTGTCTGGCTGAGAAGAGAAAACAAGAACAGAAACCAGCAACCAAACATGACTCTGTGTTCATATAACCAGCAACCAAACATGACTCTGTGTTAATAGAACCAGAAACCAAACATGACTCTGTGTTAATAGAACCAGAAACCAAACATGACTCTGTGTTAATAGAACCAGCAACCAAACATGACTCTGTGTTAATAGAACCAGAAACCAAACATGACTCTGTGTTAATAGAACCAGAAACCAAACATGACTCTGTGTTCATAGAACCAGAAACCAAACATGACTCTGTGTTCATAGAACCAGAAACCAAACATGACTCTGTGTTCATAGAACCAGAAACCAAACATGACTCTGTGTTCATAGAACCAGAAACCAAACATGACTCTGTGTTCATAGAATAACAACCAAGCATGACTCTGTGTTCATAGAACAGCAATCAAACATGACTCTGTGTTCATAAAACCAGCAATCAAACATGACTCTGTGTCCATAGAACCAGCAATCAAACATGACTCTGTGTCCATAGAACCAGCTAAGAGAAGCTAAGCAAGTGTGGGCTGTAGGAGATGTCGTCTTTCGGATAAGATGTGAAATCGAGGTCCTGACTCACTGTGGTCATTAAAGATCTCATAACACTCATCGCAAAGACTCGGGGGTTCCCCAGTGTCCTGGCTAAATTCCCAACCTGGCTCTCTCAACCTGCCACCTACTTATCCTCTGAATTAATTGGATAAAAAATGTTCTCTCCCTCTCCACCTCAGCTAATGTGTGATGTCTGGTACAAAATGGCTGCCGTGCATCACCCAGGTGGGTGCTACACATTGGTGGTGGATGAGGTGAGTTCCCCTCATCACTGTAAAGCACTTTCAACATCTGGAAAAGTGTTATATAAATTCAATGATTCATTCATTCATTCATTCAAATATGGCTCTAACAGTATTCATAAAACCAGCAACTAAATACGGCTGTAACTGCATTCATAAAATCAGCAATCAAATATGACTCTAACTGTACTTGTACAACCAGGAAATAATATGGCCCTAACTGTATTCATAAAACCAGCAATCAAATGTGACTAGCTGTTTTCATAAAACGAGCAACTAAATATGACTGTATTTGTATTCACAAAACCAGCAACCAAATATATACGTTCAGGGATAATGATTTATTTTTTAAATTTTAATTAATTTTTTATTTGTTTCTTTTCTATGTGCAGCTAAGATGTGAAGAGCTATCAGATGGGCTTGGGCCTGTGTGAATGAATTTTAACTGAAGCACATTCATGTTTGTATATATAAAACACTGTTAGAATTTTAAAGCAAATATCAATCATGCAACTGAACTTCCTCTGACATACCCTGGCAAACATGTTAAAAGGCCTCTGATAGGGACAAGTGTAATAACTGCCTCCTGCTCGTCATGCCATCTGTCTGGACAGTCTGCCAGTGCTGGTCTCCATGGTGTGTGTGATTGCAGATGTGCCAGATGTGTGTTATCCACGGTGTGTGTGTGTGTGTTTGTGTGTGTGTGTGAGTGCATGTGTGAGCGTGTGTGTGTGTATGTGTGTATGTGGGAGTGCACGTGTGAGCATGTGTGTGTGTGTGTTTGTGCATGTGTGAGCATGTGTGTGTGTGTGTGTGTGTGTGTGTTTGTGCATGTTTGAGCATGTGTGTGTGTGTGTGTGTGTGTGTGTTTGTTTGTGCATGTTTGAGCATGTGTGTGTGTGTGTGTGTGTGAGTGCATGTGTGAGCGTGTGTGTGTGTATGTGTGTATGTGGGAGTGCACGTGTGAGCATGTGTGTGTGTGTGTTTGTGCATGTGTGAGCATGTGTGTGTGTGTGTTTGTGCATGTGTGAGCATGTGTGTGTGTGTGTGTGTGCATGTGTGTGTGTGTGTGTGTGTGTGTGTGTGTTTGTGCATGTGTGAGCATGTGTGTGTGTGTGTGTGTGTGTGTGTGAACGCAGGGGTTATTATATCTACTATAGTCACAGACAGCCAGAGAGCCATAAGGTGGTTTCTCCGAACGAAATGAACCCAAACAGCCAGAATATGTTAAATTTAATGTGAGTCTCAATGAAAATTTTTTATAGAATTAATCAATCTCAGGAGTAGCACATGGACCTTATTTGAAGAAATCCATATTCAAATAATTTGTTTGATAAAAGCTGATTTTTCATTGTAGAAATAACTGTCTCATCCAAGGACAGAAGAGGATTTACAGGCATAATAAGACATAAGCTCATCACCTTATTTCCCAAAGACCAAATGTACCTCAATATGACATTGTAACTCAGAATGTATCATATTATTATAGTATAAGCATAATAAATTTACTGCAGCAAAGTAGCTCTCTCTCTCTCTCTCTCTCTTTCACTTCCTCTCATTCCCCCAATCTCGCTCTCTCTAACTCACTCTCCTCTCTCTCTAACTCACTCCCCTTTCTCTCTCTAACTCACTCCCCTTTCTCTCTCTAACTCACTCTCTCCTCTCTCTCTCTCTAACTCACTCTCCCCTCACTCTCTCTAACTCACTCTCCCCTCTCTCTCTCTAACTCACTCTCCTCTCTCTCTCTCTAACTCACTCTCCCCTCTCTCTCTAACTCACTCCCCTCTCTCTCTAACTCACTCTCCCCTCTCTCTCTCTAACTCACTCTCTCCTCTCTCTCTCTCTAACTCACTCTCCCCTCTCTCTCACTAACTCACTCCCCTTTCTCTCTCTAACTCACTCTCTAACTATTTGGGCGAAGGATGGGTGCATTTGTAAAACTGAAGAAGGTGAAAGTTTTACCTTTTCTTTTTTTGTGTAAATATTTGGGAGCTGGGGGTATCTCTTTTTCTTTTTATTATTAATAAAGGGAACTTAACCGTCAAAACTCTGTGCTCTCTCACTCCCTCTTTCTCTCTCTCTCACTCTCTCTCCCCCTCTCCCTCTTTCTATCGCTCTTTCCATCTATCTCTCCCTCATTATCTCTCTCTCTCAGTTCAGTTAATAAAACACACACTACACAGCTGTGACCCCTGTGGTACTTCAGCAGATAATACCCATAATCCCCGGTGGTTTTGTGATTTGGGTCTGACATGGTAAATACCAGTATCCCGTGTGACAGCACGCCCCTTGGTGCATGCCGTTTGCTTTAAAGCACCAAGCAATGCTTTGTCTGACTTTTTAAAAAACACAAGCCTCCTGCACAATACATCACAGCACTTTTTAATGCATCAGGCATAAGCCTCAGGTAGTGAGGTCTCAGAACTGTGAAGGAATAAGCTTGGCCACCAACGCTTTACTGGTCACACCTCTTAATGTTTACCACACATAACTGGCTTTTTTTTAACCATGAATTTTTCACAATCCTCTCTATCCTACAGGGTACATTGGAGGATCTTCTAACTTTTTGCACCTGTGTCGCTTGCCAAGGACCACCAGAAATATGAACAAATGCGTATATCGTACAGTGTTCTGGCCACACACACAAATGTACACTGGACTGCCAAAAAAACAGTGCTCGCTGCTGCATGTGGAACTTTAAACTTTCTGTGCATGGAGGAAACATCAGGGAAGCGCATATAATCTTAAAATTTTGCACATAAATTTGCACATAGATTTTTTTATGTTTCAAAGGGCTTGGAAGCCTGCAGCCACTAGTTCTTATAAATTAATGGTTATTATTAATAGTGGTCAGCATCTATTAGTCATTGACACAGGCAGCTTTTTCCCTGGTGGAAATGTTTTACTGTAGTCAGTCAAGACTATTGTGGGATATTCAGAAATGATGTTAAGAACCTGAGTAGATATTATTGGCTGAAATGAAACAGAATCCTGAAAAACAGCCAATGGATGGAGGGGAAGAGGGGGGTAGGAAGGGTGAGAGGTAAGGGGGCAGAATGGTGTTGGTGTTTTCATTGCTCGTAGTTAGTTAGGCATGTCTGCTGAATGAAAGGAAACTATAAAGACCCCTAATAACCTCATTATCCCAACTGATGACACCAACCTCTATTACTCTCAATCAAGACTGAAAATTCATAATGGCTCAAAAACAGAGACAGTGTCCATGAAGTGAATACTTTCTGTAGGAAGAGGAAGAAAAACATGATTATTAATTAAAAAGACAACCTGGCCTTGCATGGATCAGCACGCAGTATGGCCTATTCTCCATCCGGAAAGCCATTAAAACACGTCTGCATTGAATGAAAACCACTGCCCGAGTTGAGCCTCTTTTGGCAAAACACCTACATGTAAAAAAAAGTGTCTGAAATGGCTCAACAGTGTCACCTATTGTCCAATGATACTCATTACTTCCTTTCACACAATTTTAAAAAACAAACAAAAAAACCTTGTTATTACAAAAAGGTAAAAACCCACTGTCACTGGGCGGGTTATCATACTATTGTAGTTTGATATTGCACAGCAACATTATTATGTGATTACAGACATTCCTGTTTTCACTGGTCTAATATCAAGTGCATGGTGTTAATAAAGGAAACAGTTTGAAATCAAATGACGCTTTATGACGAAAAGAGAAAATGTATTTGAGAGTCTATCATTAAAGGGAGTTGCTGTCATGGTGCTTCACAGAGCCGTGTGCGTGCAGCTCCAGAGAGTCGCTGTCATGGTGCTTCACAGAGCCATGTGCGTGCAGCTCCAGAGAGTTGCTGTCATGGTGCTTCACAGAGCCGTGTGCAGCTCCAGAGAGTCGCTGTCATGGTGCTTCACAGAGCTGTGTGCAGCTCCAGGCACAGGCCTGTATCAGGTTTAGCTACAGCCAATCACATTATGTTTCAGGTACTTTAACTGGCAGCACAGGTACAGTCTGTAGAGAGCTCTTTTTTTCAGGGTCTGAGGAGCTTTTTAGATTTTGGTATGTACCTTTGATTTACATCACAGCACAATTTCTGCATGTACTTGTGATATCAGTATCTGTGAATTATATGGTTTCATAATCCGTGCTTTCTGTTCTGGCATCACATTTCTTCAGTAGCTACAAAACAATATTTGAATTTGAATTATTAATTGTGAGTGACATTTCTAAAGAAATCAAATCAAGAAGCAAGAGAACTGAACTTCTGTTGTCCTAAGAATCTCCTCTTGCACTTTTAGGCACGCATGCTTGCACACACACACACACACTCCCACACACTCACACGCATACACTCACGCACACACTCACACCCTCTAAATACGAAAAGGACCTAATCAAGTAAAATTAACAGCTTGATAAAATTCTGGGGATATGGTTGTGGTTGGAATGAAAACCAGAACACAGGGATGCCCCAGGACTGAGTTTGGAAAACACTGATGTAGAGACTGATAAAACATCTGTGTGTAACAACACCAGAGTGCTTATGCAATCATGCAAAAACACCAAAAGAAAGTATTTCCATTGCAACCGAGACTTCCTCATTTTGTGTACCCTAAGCAACCACAGAAAACTCAATATCAAGTTTAATCAAACAACTGCTTCATACTACCTCCTTGTGCACATTACCTAAACACATTGAAAAAATTGAATACTTAGTTAGCTAGACATATATTAGATTATGTATGTCCTATATATCGCTCTGGATAAGAGCGTCTGCCAAATGCCTGTAATGTAATGTAATATACTAGCTATAAATATTGGTGTTGTACCAGTTGTGGCTCAAATGTATGAAATAAACCAGTTGACCTGCCCATCCTGTTCAATTTCCAGCAAAAATGACTGACCAAATATTGACCAGTGGTGGAAAAATGTAAATGATATTGTGGAGGCTGTAACGGCTGCCCAATTGTAGCCTATCTATTACGTTTTTTGCCTGTTTAATCACAGACTTAATCACAAACTATCCCCACCCTCCTGACCCCTCCCCCTCTGACGTAACCCTGTGCTCGCCTTCCTTTAGGTCCTCTTGGGTGTTTCCATTGCATCCGTGTCATCTGACTTCCTTCTTCTACCCCGGAAACAGGAAACTCCTGGCTAAAACAGGCAAAATAATGGATGTTTAGCTGCGGGCTGTTTTTGCATGGAACAAACGGAAGATTTCACATATCGCATTTAAACATTCAAATACTGCTCGCAAAGCCACTCTTAAGGTAAGTAGTTTTGTCTCATTTAACAGCCTTTAGATTCACTCTGCAGTTCTTTTCTCAGGTTGAGTCTGTTTACAAGATTTCGCCCTGTAGCAGGGCACGGAGCCCCGCGGACAGGCTCTGGTCGCAGGCAGGAACGTAACGGAAATACCGCTGGTAACATTTCAGACCTCCACTACTAGCATAATGTGACTGCTACTTTACCCAGCTGTCAAGCTATAAGAAAACACAGGGAATAATACATTCGATTTAGATTTGTTACGTTAAGCTAACTAGCAGCTTCATATTTTTAGTACATGTTAGCTCGCTAACATTATAGTCCCACCATTTAACGTTAGCTAGTTTGCCAGTGAGTATAGAAATACAGCCCTACCTAGCTACGGATAGCCAGCTGGTTATAAATCAAATAAAATAAAAACCAAAAAAGTCCTCTTATACAAACGATCCACAAATGCTTAGCGACTGACTCAAGAGTTTGTGTGATTGTAGCGCCAATTGTAATGAGGCCTATCAATAATATTTATCAATCATTTAAAATATCTTTTATTTATTAATAATTTTCCCAAAGAAACAGCAACTGCAGGAAGGTGTCGCGCTGTTTCGCTGACACCTTCACATATGGATGTCATGCTAATTGTGCTGGTGTGAAATCAGTGGGGTCACCTATTCACTGGATCTTGTCCAAAGCAAGAGCAAGGGGGGCGGGGCACACAGGGCCATGTGTGACATGTGACTGCATGCCCACTGTGACTGTTCTTCAATATGGCAAATGAACTTCCTGGACAAATGTACATATTCATTTAGCAAATATCCAAAAGTGTGGACCAAAGGCAGTGTTATATAAAACTATTATCCTCAAAATTAAACTTGTCGTTTTTATTTTCATCAGAATGTTTTCTCCTAAAAAGTAATTAATGTGCGAGTGTGTGTGTGTGAGCAAAATAGCTCACTTGTTAGACAGACACCTGTCGGTAAAGTGTGCAGACAGAAAATTGAGCACTCAGTTGTTACTCTGAGATATGTGGTGTGATTTTTCAGCAGCAAAGATGACGGCCATCAAGCACGCACTGCAGAGAGACATCTTCACCCCGAACGACGAGCGGCTGCTCAGCATCGTTAACGTCTGCAAGGCTGGGAAGAAGAAAAAGAACTGCTTCCTGTGTGCTACAGGTAGGTCAGCCCAACTGCTTCCTGTGTGCTACAGGTAGGTCAGCCCAACTGTTTCCTGTGTGCTAGGGGTAGGTCAGCCCAACTGCTTTTGCCGAGTTTTCCAGTAAATGTGGAAATCTACCTAGCTGCTAAAGAATGGGGTGGGGGGGGTCCTAATAAACTAAAATAAACTTCCTGTGTGCTACAGGGAGGTCAGCCAAACTGCTTCCTGTGTGCTACAGGGAGATCAGCCAAACTGCTTCCTGTGTGCAACAGGGAAATATGTGTGTGTGTGTGTGTGTGTGTGTGTGTGTGTGTGTGTGTGTGTGTGAGGCAGTGTTTTTACGTACGTGTGTGTGTGTGTTTGCAGTGACCACTGAACGTCCGGTCCAGGTGAAGGTGGTCAAGGTGAAGAAGTCTGATAAGGGAGATTTCTACAAGCGGCAGCTGGCCTGGGAGCTCCGGGACCTGACTGAGGTGGATGCCAAGGATGCCAACAAGGTCAGAGACATGACCGCTACGCAACTGCTACCCCACCGCTATCCAAATGCTATCCAACTGACTGCTACCCAACCACAATACACACTTGTATACACAACCACACGCCCATGTCCCTAACCATAAGGCTAAGCTGCTGCCATCTGACCATTACTGAACCGATACAAGACCGTTACTCAACCGGGACTAGACCATTACTGAACCGATACTAGACCGTTACTCAACCGGTACTAGACCGCTATTCAACCGATACAAGACCGTTACTCAACCGGGACTAGACCATTACTGAACCGATACTAGACCATTACTCAACCGTTACTCAACCGGTACTAGACCGTTACTCAACCGGGACTAGACCATTACTGAACCGATACAATACCGTTACTCAACCGGGACTAGACCATTACTAAACCGATGCAAGACCGTTACTCAACCGGGACTAGACCGTTACTGAACCGATACTAGACCGTTACTCAACCGGTACTAGGCCATTACTCAGCTGGCACACAGCCTGCAGGCCCTGAGCATCGCCCTCGTACCCCAGCCTTCCCCCTCTTTCTGTGCTATGCAGGAGAACCCGGAGTTCGACCTGCACTTTGAGAAGGTGTACAGGTGGGTGGCCAGCAGCACGGCGGAGAAGAACGCCTTCATCTCCTGCATCTGGAAGCTCAACCAGAGATACCTGAGGAAGAAGCTGGAGTTCGTCAATGTCAGCCCCCAGCTGCTGGAAGGTGGGAGCAGCACCCCCTGCAGGTGCCTTAGTGCACTGCAGCCAGACCATGACTGGCCTTACAGAATATCCTTACACGCCCCCACCCTGAGACTCCACCTTTACACGCCCCCACCCTGAGACTCCACCTTTACACGCCCCCACCCTGAGACTCCACCTTTACACTCCCCCACCCTGAGACTCCGCCTTTACATGCCCCCACACTGAGACTCTACCTTTACACTCCCCCACCCTGAGACTCCACCTTTACACGCCCCCACCCTGAGACTCCACCTTTACACGCCCCCACCCTGAGACTCCACCTTTACACGCCCCCACCCTGAGACTCCACCTTTACACGCCCCCACCCTGAGACTCTACCTTTACACTCCCTCACCCTGAGACTCCACCTTTACACTCCCTCACCCTGAGACTCCACCTTTACACTCCCTCACCCTGAGACTCCACCTTTACACGCCCCCACCCTAAGACTCCACCTTTACACGCCCCCACCCTGAGACTCCACCTTTACACTCCCCCACCCTTACACACACCCCCACACTTACACATCACCCTTACACACCCCCACACTTACACACACCCACCTTTACCCATCCCCACACTTAAACACACCCACCCTTACACACACCCACTCTTACACACCACCCTTACACACACCCACTCTTACACACCACCCTTACACACCCCCACACTTACACACACCCACTATTATACACCCCCACTCTTACACACCACTCTTACACACCCCCACACTTACACACACCCACTCTTACACACCACCCTTACACACCCCCACACTTACACACACCTACTCTTACACACCCCCACACTTACACACACCTACTCTTACACACCCCCACACTTACACATCACCCTTACACACACCCACTCTTACACAGCACCCTTACACACCCCCACCCTTACACACACCACCCTTGCCCATCCCCACACTTACATACCACCCATGTCAAATTAAATCAAATCAACTTTATACAGAAAACTGTCACAAAGATGCTTTCCAGAGTAGCAGAAAATGGGCAAAGATACAGAGCAAACGGAGCAAACACAGGCCTGAATCGAGAAATAGCATGTACACGATGCAAGAAACTCCCAGTGGGGAGAAAATCCGAGAAAGAAAAAACTCCCCAATGGGAAGAATTCTCAGGAGGAACCCAGCTACTGAGGGGGAGCCCATCCTGCACTGGCCAGCCTGGGGGTAAAGTAGTGGTAGAATGTACATAATATAAACGTAATAAGAGATCTATCACAGCAAATAAAATGGGTTAAGTAGGATACAGTTGACTAAACTAACTGATCGAATATAGTAGAAGGCTTGATTGTGTAGTTCAGCCTAGTGTGGGTTTGAGAGGCTGGATGATACATCTGCAGCTCCAGGCTTTGTGAAGACATTGCTAGGGGAGGAACAGGGCTATAGTGGTCCATGATTGCAGGGTGAAGGACAGGGCTGGAGCCATCCTGTGGCCTCAGGGTGAGGGACAGGGCTGGAGCTATCCTGTGGCCTCAGGGTGAGGGACAGGGCTGGAGCGGTCCTGTGGCCTCAGGGTGAGGGACAGGGGGTTGGAGGGATCCTGTGGCCTCAGGGTGAGAGACAGGGCTGGAGCGGTCTTGTGGCCTTGGGGTGAGGGAGTGGTGTGAGCCCCATGGAAAAAGAAACAGAAGATGAGGTTAGGCACTGTAACTATTGTCAACACACTGAGCAAATGTAGTCTCTGTGCCAAAAACCTAGAATAAACACATGGATTGAAGCTCCATCCAGCTACTATACAATCTTCTGCTACCAGTGAACAACCTATGATGGCTAAGTCAGCCACTACTGGGTAGGTGTGGGTGGGTGGTGTATGAGATGAGTGTAGGTGTGGGTGGGTGATTTATGAGATCGGTGTAGGTGTGGGTGGTGTATGAGGTGGGTGTATGTGTGGGTGGGTGGTGTATGAGATGAGTGTAGGTGTGGCTGGGTGGTGTATGAATGTGGGTGTAGGTGTGGGTGGTGTATGAGGTGGGTGTATGTGTGGGTGGGTGATTTATGAGATGGGTGCAGGTGTGAGTGGTGTATGAGGTGGGTGTATGTGTGGGTGGGTGGTGTATGAGATGAGTGTAGGTGTGGCTGGGTGGTGTATGAGATGAGTGTAGGTGTGGGTGGGTGATTTATGAGATCGGTGTAGGTGTGGGTGGTGTATGAGGTGGGTGTATGTGTGGGTGGGTGGTGTATGAGATGAGTGTAGGTGTGGCTGGGTGGTGTATGAATGTGGGTGTAGGTGTGGGTGGTGTATGAGGTGGGTGTATGTGTGGGTGGGTGATTTATGAGATGGGTGCAGGTGTGGGTGGTGTATGAGGTGGGTGTATGTGTGGGTGGGTGGTGTATGAGATGAGTGTATGTGTGGGTGGGTGGTGTATGAGATGAGTGTAGGTGTGGGTGGTGTATGAGGTGGCTGTAGTTGTGGGTGGTATATGAAGTGGGTGTAGTTGTGGGTGGTGTATGAGGTGGGTGTAGATGTGGCTGGTGTGTGAGGTGGCTGTAGGTGTGTGTGGGTGGTGTATGAGAGGGTGTAGTTGTGGGTGGTGTATGAGGTGGCTGTAGGTGTGTGTGGGTGTATGAGGTGGGTGTAGGTGTGGGTGGGTGGTGTATGAGATGACTGTAGGTGTGGGTGGGTGGTGTATGAGATGGGTGTAGGTGCAGGTGGTGGATGAGGTGGGTGTATGTGTGGGTGGGTGGTGTATGAGATGAGTGTAGGTGTGGGTGGGTGGTGTATGAGATGACTAGGTGTGGGTGGGTGGTGTATGAGATGAGTGTAGGTGTGGGTGGGTGGTGTATGAGATGAGTCTAGTTGTAGGTGGTGTATGAGGTGGGTGTATGTGTGGGTGGGTGGTGTATGAGGAGGGGTTGAATGTGGTTGGGTGGTGTATGAGGTGGGTGTAGTTGTGGGTGGGTGGTGTATGAGGTGGGTATAGGTGTGGGTGGGTGGTGTATGAGGTGGCTGTAGTTGTGGGTGGTATATGAAGTGGGTGTAGTTGTGGGTGGTGTATGAGGTGGCTGTAGGTGTGGCTGGTGTATGAGGTGGCTGTAGGTGTGTGTGGGTGGTGTATGAGAGGGTGTAGTTGTGGGTGGTGTATGAGGTGGCTGTAGGTGTGTGTGGGTGGTGTATGAGGTGGGTGTAGTTGTGGGTGGTGTATGAGGTGGCTGTAGGTGTGTGTTGGTGGTGTATGAGGTGGTTGTAGTTGTGGGTGGGTGGTGTATGAGGTGGGTGTAGTTGTGGGTGGTGTATGGGGTGGCTGTAGGTGTGTGTTGGTGGTGTATGAAGTGGTTGTAGTTGTGGGTGGTGTATGAGGTGGGTGCTTGGGCTCTCAGCTTTAACAGTGTTTACTCTTCTTTCTCTATCGTTCACTGGCCAGAGCTTCCTAAAGCTGAAGGTAATTCTCCTCTCTTCACTTTGCCTGTTCCCTCCATAGTTACAGCGTCTTCCTGTTGCCTTGGGTCACCTCTCAACCGTGTCCATGACGCTCACTCATTACTGTGGAAACCCTCAGCTGTGTCTGGCTGTGTTTGTGTGCTGAGGAGTTAGTGTGATGTTGTGTGTGTGTCCCGTTTAGAAATTTAATGTGAATTGTACCTGGTGGTTTTGTCGCAGAAGTTGACAGGTGTGGCCCCTGTGTAATGCAGTGATGTCATCATCAATTTTTTAATCACCTCATACCTACCAAGTCACGTGAGTCATGGATGAGTGTGTTGTCTGGTGTGATGTCTGAGCAGGTGATTCAGTGATGGCCATTACATGTCTGTGTAGTGGTAGTCTCTATCATTTTTTGGCAACAGATTTCATTCAAATTGTCCGTTATCCTCAATTCAGTTCAGGTGTTCTCCAGGTGTGTGTGTAGAGTGTGTTCTCAGAATGTGTGTGTGTAGTCTGTGTTGTCTGAGTGTGTGTGTGTAATGTGTGTAGAACGTGTTCTTAAGATGTGTATTTAGAGTGTGTTCTCAAGGTGTGTGTGTAGAGTGTGTTTGCTGGGTGTGTGTGTGTGTGTAGTCTGTGTTGTCTGGGTGTGTGTGTATAGAGTGTGTTCTCTGGGTGGGTTTTTAGTGTGTGTCCCGTGTGTATAATGATGCTCTGGCTGTGTGTGTTTCCTGCAGAGTCGGGAGAGAGTCAGAGTGTGTGAGGAGGTGTGTGTGTGTTTCCTGCAGAGTCAGGGGAGAATCAGAGTGTGTGAGGAGGTGTGTGTGTTTCCTGCAGAGTCGGTTCCCAGCGGGGAGAGTCACAGTGTGTGAGGAGGTGTGTGTGTTTCCTGCAGAGTCGGTTCCCAGCGGGGAGAGTCAGAGTGTGTGAGGAGGTGTGTGTGTTTCCTGCAGAGTCAGGGGAGAGTCAGAGTGTGTGAGGAGGTGTGTGTGTTTCCTGCAGAGTCAGGGGAGAGTCAGAGTGTGTGAGGAGGTGTGTGTGTTTCCTGCAGAGTCAGGGGAGAATCAGAGTGTGTGAGGAGGTGTGTGTGTTTCCTGCAGAGTCAGGGTAGAGTCAGAGTGTGTGAGGAGGTGTGTGTGTTTCTTGCAGAGTCAGGGGAAAGTCAAAGTGTGTGAGAAGGTGTGTGTGTTTCCTGCAGAGTCAGGGGAGAGTCAGAGTGTGTGAGGAGGTGTGTGTGTTTCCTGCAGAGTCAGGGGAGAATCAGAGTGTGTGAGGAGGTGTGTGTGTTTCCTGCAGAGTCGGTTCCCAGCGGGGAGAGTCAGAGTGTGTGAGAAGGTGTGTGTGTTTCCTGCAGAGTTAGGGGAGAATCAGAGTGTGTGAGAAGGTGTGTGTGTTTCCTGCAGAGTCAGGGGAGAGTCAGAGTGTGTGAGGAGGTGTGTGTGTTTCCTGCAGAGTCAGGGGAGAGTTAGAGTGTGTGAGGAGGTGTGTGTGTTTCCTGCAGAGTCAGGGGAGAGTCAGAGTGTGTGAGGAGGTGTGTGTGTTTCCTGCAGAGTCAGGGGAGATTCAGAGTGCGTGAGGAGGTGTGTGTGTTTCCTGCAGAGTCGGTTCCCAGCGGGGAGAGTCAGAGTGTGTGAGGAGGTGTGTGTGTTTCCTGCAGAGTCGGTTCCCAGCGGGGAGAGTCAGAGTGTGGCGGGAGGTGACGAGGACGCACTGGAGGAGTACCAGGAGCTGAGTGCGCGGGAGGAGCAGGACATTGAGGGCATGATGGAGGTGTGCGAGTACGCTGTCTCCAACGCAGAGGCCTTCGCTGAGAAGCTGTCTCGAGAGCTGCAGGTCCTGGACGGGGTGAGTCAGCGAACGAGCTGTACAGAGCCCTGGAGTAGGTGTGTAGAGGGATGTGTTTAACACTGTGGGATGTGTTAAACACAGAGGGATGTGTTAAACGGTGTGGGATGTGTTAATGCAGAGCTGTGAGGTCAGTGCAGCGCTGTGAAGTGAGTGCAGTGTTGTTAGGTGAGTGCAGTGAGGTCAGTGCAGTGCTGTGAGGTGAGTGCAGTGCAGTGAGGTCAGTGCAGTGCTGTGAGGTGAGTGCAGTGCTGTGAGGTGAGTGCAGTGCAGTGAGGTCAGTGCAGTGCTGTGAGGTGAGTGCAGTGCTGTGAGGTGAGTGCAGTGCTGTGAGGTGAGTGCAGTGCAGTGAGGTCAGTGCAGTGCTGTTGGGTGAGTGCAGTGCTGTGAGGTGAATGCAGTGCAGTGAGGTTAATATGTTGGCGGTCTGGCAGGCGAATATCCAGTCGATCATGGCGTCAGAGAAGCAGGTGAACACGCTGATGCAGCTGCTGGACGAGGCGCTGGCCGAGGTGGACACCATCGAGGGGAAGCTGAGCAGCTATGAGGAGATGCTGCAGAGCGTGAAGGAGCAGATGGACCACATTTCCCAGAGTAACCACCTCCTGCAGCTCAGCAGCACCAACAACCTGCGCCTGCTGGACGACATCACCTTCCTAGTGGTGAGCATACCCGGCGTAATACACTATAATACACACACGCACACAATATAACACACACACTATAACACTATAATACACACACGCACACCATATAACACACACTATAACGCTGTAATATGCGCAGACACACACACACACACTATAACGCTGTAATATGCTCAGACACACACACACACACTATAACGCTGTAATATGCTCAGACACACACACACACACACACACTATAACACTGTAATATGCGCAGACACACACACACACACTATAACGCTATAATATGCTCAGACACACACACACACACACACTATAACACTGTAATATGCGCAGACACACACACACACACTGATGCTCACGTGTGCACACCAGGGCTGTCAAAAAATATTCGAAGTTCGAAAACTATTCGAAAATCTTTTCTTTTTTTTAAGTTTGAACCTAAATTTGAGCATTCGATTATTAGTTTTGGATCCCGTGTATTGTAATTAACATGCAGGCTTAATTTCATGCGGCGAATCATGTTCATGCACGCAAAGTTCATTTCCTGTGCTAACGTTACTTCCTCTGTCAACAAAAAACGTTCTGCCCTGGATCCAGTGCAAGTGGATCGTCTGGTTTTCCTTGGCAATGACCTCCGTGATACTTTCAGCTCCATGGACACCTAACGTTACTGGTCAGCTAGTCTCTTTTTTCACTTCGTTCAACAGATCTGGTCAGCTAACAATTTAGGCTAATATGTTTCCTTTCTGTTCTGAAGATTTTGATAAAATTGGATGATGAAAGAATATTCAAACTCAAATTCATGGCACTTTTGACAGCCTTAGTGCGCACACACACACACACTGATGCGCACACCTCTACATACACACACACGCACACACACACTGATGCTCATGCCTCCACACACGCACACACACACACTATAACGCTGTAATACACACTCACTCGTGGTCTCTCTCTGCTGTAGAACTACATGGACCTGTCTAAGGGGCACATCAGAGCTCTGCAGGAGGGAGACCTGGCCTCCCCCAAGGGCATCGAGGCCTGCATCAACGCCTCTGAAGCCCTGCTGCAGTGCATGAACGTAGCACTCAGACCAGGTGTGTGTGTGTGTGTGTGTACGTGAGAGTGTGTGTGTGTGTGTGTGTGTGTGTGTGTGTGTATGTGAGAGTGTGTGTGTGTGTGTGTGTGTGTGTGTGTGTGCGTGCGTGTGAGTGTGTGCGTGTGCGTGTGAGTGTGAGTGTGTGTGTGTGAGAGAGTGTGTGTGTGTGCGTGCGTGCGTGTGCGTGCGTGTGTGTATGTGCGTGTGTGTGCGAGTGAGTGTGTGTATGTGCGTGTGTGTGTGTGTGAGTGAGTGTGTGTATGTGCGTGTGTGAGAGTGTGTGTATGTGTGTGTGTGCGAGTGTGTGTGTGTGTGTGTGAGAGAGTGTGTGTGTATGTGTGTGTGTGAGAGAGTGTGTGTGTGTGTGTGTGTGCGTGCGTGTGAGTGTGTGTGTGTGCGTGTGAGTGTGAGTGTGAGTGTGAGTGTGTGTGTGTGAGAGAGTGTGTGTGTGTGTGTGCGTGCGTGTGTGCGTGTGAGTGTGAGTGTGAGTGTGCGTGTGAGTGTGAGTGTGTGTGTGTGTGTGTGTGTGTGTGCGTGAGTGAGAGTGTGTGTGTGTGTGTGCGTGTGTGCGTGCGTGCGTGCGTGCGTGCGTGCGTGCGTGCGTACGTGTGAGTGTGTGAGTGAGAGTGTGTGTGCGTGTGTGTGCGCGCGTGTGTGTGTGTGAGAGTGTGTGAGAGTGAGAGTGTGAGAGTGTGTAATATTAGTATGTCTTTGCAGGGCATGATAAGCTCCTTGCAGTGAAGCAGCAGCAGCAGCTCTTCTGTGAGCTGAGAGACGGTTTCTCCCGCAGACTCACCAACCACCTCAACAACGTCTTCGTTCACCAGGTAACGCCATGTACCTGACTGTCTGTCCTCCTCTTCTCCCTTCCTCCCTCTTTCCACCCTGTCTCTCTTACTCTCTCTCTCTCTTCCACCTTCTCTCTTTCTGTTTTTCTCTCTCTCCCTCTTTCTTTATCCTTCTCTCTCTTTCCCTGTTTTTCTCTGCCTCTCCTTCTCTATCTGTCCCTCTCTTTTGTTCTCGCTTTCCCTGCCCCCATCTGTAGCGGTGCTGTAGGCTCAGGTGTGTGGAACAGGTGTGTTGTGCTCTAGACTCAGGTGTGTGTTGTGCTGTAGACTTGGGTGTGTGGTACAGGTGTGTGTTGTGCTGTAGACTTGGGTGTTTCGTACAGGTGTGTGTTGTACTGTAGGCTCAGGTAGGGCCTATGTGGTACAGGTGTGTGCTGTGCTGTAGACTCAGGTGTGTGCTGTGCTGTAGACTCAGGTGTGTGGTTGTGCCGTAGGCTCAGGTGTGTTGTGCTATAGGCTCAGGTGTGTGGTACAGGTGTGTTGTTGTGCTGAAGGCTCAGGTGTGTGGTACAGGTATGTTGTGCTGTAGGCTCAGGTGTGTGGTACAGGTGTGTTGTGCTGTAGGCTCAGGTGTGTGGTACATGTGCGTTGTGCTGTAGGCTCAGGTGTGTGGTACAGGTGTGTTGTGCTGTAGGCTCAGGTGTGTGGTACAGGTGTGTTGTGCTGTAGGCTCAGGTGTGTTGTGCTGTAGACTCAGGTGTGTTGTGCTGTAGGCTCAGGTGTGGTACAGGTGTGTTGTTGTGCTGAAGGCTCAGGTGTGTGGTACAGGTATGTTGTGCTGTAGGCTCAGGTGTGTGGTACAGGTGTGTTGTGCTGTAGGCTCAGGTATGTGGTACAGGTGTGTTGTTGTGCTGAAGGCTCAGGTGTGTGGTACAGGTGTGTTGTTGTGCTGTAGGCTCAGGTGTGTTGTGCTGTAGACTCAGGTGTGTTGTGCTGTAGGCTCAGGTATGTGGTACAGGTGTGTTGTTGTGCTGAAGGCTCAGGTGTGTGGTACAGGTGTGTTGTTGTGCTGTAGGCTCAGGTGTGTTGTGCTGTAGACTCAGGTGTGTTGTGCTGTAGGCTCAGGTGTGTTGTGCTGTAGGCTCAGGTGTGGTACAGGTGTGTTGTTGTGCTGTAGGCTCAGGTGTGTTGTGCTGTAGACTCAGGTGTGTTGTGCTGTAGGCTCAGGTGTGTTGTTGTGCTGTAGGCTCAGGTGTGGTACAGGTGTGTTGTGCTGTAGACTCAGGTGTGTTGTGCTGTAGGCTCAGGTGTGTTGTGCTGTAGACTCAGGTGTGTTGTGCTGTAGACTCAGGTGTGTTGTGCTGTAGGCTCAGGTGTGTTGTTGTGCTGTAGACTCAGGTGTGTTGTGCTGTAGGCTCAGGTGTGTTGTTGTGCTGTAGGCTCAGGTGTGTTGTGCTGTAGACTTAGGTGTGTTGTGCTGTAGGCTCAGGTGTGTTGTGCTGTAGGCTCAGGTGTGTTGTTGTGCTGTAGGCTCAGGTGTGTTGTGCTGTAGGCTCAGGTGTGTTGTGCTGTAGACTCAGGTGTGTTGTGCTGTAGGCTCAGGTGTGTGGTACAGGTGTGTTGTTGTGCTGTAGGCTCAGGTGTGTTGTGCTGTAGACTCAGGTGTGTTGTGCTGTAGGCTCAGGTGTGGTACAGGTGTGTCACTGACAGGTTAAAGAGGCCTCTTTCTCATGTCACCTTGTTAGTTCAACCACTTCAGTCACTTCAGAATGAGCATCCCCCAGTTCTACAGGTCCTCTTGTCTGTCCCTTCCAGTGAGTACCCCTGCACCCCCAGTTTTATTTAACCAGAGGGTGTGTGACCTGTGACCTCTGACCTGTGGCCGTGCAGAATGTGACCCCAGTCCTATGTGCATGAGAGAGCATGCTCAGTGTGCTCCCTGGAGAATCACACCCGTGCTTCCCACTGACTGAAACTCACTTCAGATACTATGCTGTTTACAGTGTGGTGGAGTGCAGCACATTGTGCCCGTGTGTGGAAGAGCATGGTTGTGTGTGGTAGAGAGCGGTTGTGTGTGGTTGTATGTGAATGTGTGTTGTTGTGTGTAGTAGATTGTGGTTGTGTGCGGTAGTGTAGTTGTGTATGAGTGTAGTAGACTGGTTGTGTGTGGTAGTGTGATTTTGTGTATGGGACGACATAGCTCAGGAGGTAAGAGCGATTGTCTGGCAGTCGGAGGGTTTCTGGTTCGATCCCCCACCCTGGGGCGTGTCAAAGTGTCCCTGAGCAAGACATCTAACCCCTAATTCCTCCCAACGAGCTGATTGGTACCTTGCATGGCAGCCTTTCACCATTGGTGTGTGTGTGTAAATGGGTGAATGATAGGCAGGATAAAAGCGCTATATAAATGCAGTCCATTTACCATTGTGTGGTTTTGTGTAGTAGATTGTGGCTGTGTGCGGTAGTGTGGTTGTGTATGTGCGTGATAGACTGTGGTAGTGTGCTTTTGTGTGGTTTTGTGTGGTAGATTGTGGTTGTGTGCAGTAGTGTGGTTGCGTATGAATGAGTGTGGTAGATTGTGGTTGTGTGCAGTAGTGTGGTTGCGTATGAATGAGTGTGGTAGAGCAGTGTTGTGTGCAGTAGTGTGGTTGCGTATGAATGAGTGTGGTAGAGCAGTGTTGTGTGCAGTAGTGTGGTTGCGTATGAATGAGTGTGGTAGAGCAGTGTTGTGTGCAGTAGTGTGGTTGCGTATGAATGAGTGTGGTAGAGCAGTGTTGTGTGCAGTAGTGTGGTTGCGTATGAATGAGTGTGGTAGAGCAGTGTTGTGTTAGAATGAGCAGTAATGTGTGACTGTGTGTTATAGAGTGTTGTAGAGTAAAACAATACTCCAGCACTTTAGTAAGTAAAGGTGCTTCACCAGTGGGACATTTGAACATTTAGCCATAATTAGTATTTGCATTGGCACGAGAATGCGCAACCATGACCTTTAGCTTCTGGTAGCGAGAGCAGACCAGGTGGTCTCTGATATTCCTATTTCATTAGCTCCCTGGATCCTCATTCGTAACCCTGCCACTGTCTGTGAGAAGGCACTGACGGTCAGTCAGTGTGGCCTCTTTGGTCTCTCACACAACACACACACACGCGCATTCGCACACATAATCAGGCACACACCAATAGTGTTGAATGGGAAATCTTTGACTTGCAGTTAACCCTTGCAGAGCATGTTGGGTATTGTAGTTCTGACATTAGCATGTGCTCTGTCTAACTGCTCTGACCTCAGTGAACTGAATGGCGTGTGTGTGCATGTGACAGTGTAGATCTGGTTGGGAGAGCACATACTGTTCCTGTAGTCCGCAGCATGCAGGTAGACCATCACCCAGACGCTTGACTCATAGGAAGAACAGGAAGACCGGTACGCGTCGCATGGAAGGAGGAGGGGTGTATTTGAGGGGATAGTTGTGTGGGGGAGTGATTGCATGATTGTGATGCAGTGCTTGGGTTTGATTGTGTGCAGGGTGTGATCAAGGTGGGTTGTGCTGAGGGTTGTTGGGGTTCAGTGGTGCAAATGTACATTTAGATGTATTTTAAGTGTGTGTTAAATGTTTGTGCAGTGTTGAGTGTTTGTATTTATACAGTCTGAGTGCATGTTAAGTACTGAGTGAGGGTTGAGTGTGGAGATTTGAATGTGTGTTTGTTGAGAATATGTAGTGTTAAGGATATATGTGTGTTAAGTGTTGAGTGTGCACTGTGTTGAGTGTGCGCTGTTTTGAGTGTGTGCTGTGGTTGAGTGTGTGTAGTGTTGAGTGTGCACTGTGTTGAGCGTGTACTGTGGTTGAGTGAGTGTAGTGTTGAGTGTGCACTGTGTTGAGTGTGTACTGTGGTTGAGTGAGTGTAGTGTTGAGTGTGTGGTGTGGTTGAGTGTGTAGTGTTGAGTGTGCGCTGTGTTGAGTGTGTGGTGTGGTTGAGTGAGTGTAGTGTTGAGTGTGCACTGTGTTGAGTGTGTGCTGTGTTGAGTGTGTGGTGTGGTTGAGTGAGTGTAGTGTTGAGTGTGCACTGTGTTGAGTGTGTGCTGTGTTGAGTGTGTGGTGTGGTTGAGTGAGTGTAGTGTTGAGTGTGCACTGTGTTGAGTGTGTGCTGTGTTGAGTGTGTGGTGTGGTTGAGTGTGCACTGTGTTGAGGGTGCACTGTGTTGAGTGTGTGTAGTGTTGAGGTTGCACTGTGAGTGTGTGGTGTGGTTGAGTGAGCGTAGTGTTGAGTGTGCGCTGTGTTGAGTGTGTGGTGTGGTTGAGTGAGTGTAGTGTAGAGTGTACACTGTGTTGAGTGTGTGCTGTAATTGAGTGTGCACTGTGTGCTCAGGGCTATGATCAGAGCTCCAGTCTGACGCAGCACACTGCTGAGCTGACCCTGCCCAAACACAGCGCCCTGCATCGGGACCTGCTGCGCTACGCTAAGCTCATGGAGTGGCTGAAGAACACCCAGCGGGAGAAATACGAAGGGCTGACCGGGGTGAGCAGTCATCATCATCATCATCTTTATTATTATCATCATCATCTTAATCATTATCATCATTATCATCGTCATCGTCATCATCGTCATTATCCTTCTAAACATACTCATAGCATCCATTATCACCCCTGAAATCATCACATTATGAAGTTCAGGTATGGTACCTGTCTCTCTGCTCTCTTCCTTACTGTACGCAGAATTTCTTCTCATTAGTGAGATCCCATAAGCATCTTTAACTATAACTTACACTCCTGTACACAAACACACCCTCTACACACACACATGCATGCATACACACGTACGCGCATGGACACACACTCACAAACATGTACACACACACGTGTGCACGCACACACATTAAATCTGGGAATCAGTTTGATTTTGCTGTTTTCTGTTTCAGACCTATGTCGATTATATGACCAGACTGTACGAGCGGGAAATTAAAGATTTCTTTGAGGTGGCGAAAATGAAAATGGCGGGTACAAGCAAGGAGGGGAAGAAGTTTGGTGAGTGTTGGGAGGGATTCTGGCCCCTAGATAAACAGCTGATGCCATGCATATTTGTGTAATATAAGGATTTGTAACATAATGGTGTAGGAGAGTGTATGTTCTGAATTCAGATGTACTTTAGGCACAGTAAACTGAGAAATGAAGACTCTGTTTCCTGTGCTACATTATGGCATATGCTTCCTGGTCCCAGTCACTAAGGGGTGGGGTTAGGGGTAGGGCTAACCATGTTTACTGTGTGTGTCTCAGCTCTTTCCTGGTTTCCTATATGATGTCATCACACACATCACAGGAAGGGCTGCTCTGGTTGGGGCCCCAGGGTTAGGGCTGCTCTGGTGGAGGCCCCAGGGTTAGGGCACCCTGGTGGAGGCCCCAGGGTTAGGGCTAGTGTGTTAGTAAGCGGTGATGTCAGCGCTGGTTATTTGCCGGTGTGTTAGTAAGCGGTGATGTCAGCGCTGGTTATTTGCCGGTGTGTTAGTAAGCGGTGATGTCAGCGCTGGTTATTTGCCGGTGTGTTAGTAAGCGGTGATGTCAGCGCTGGTTATTTGCCGGTGTGTTAGTAAGCGGTGATGTCAGCGCTGGTTATTTGCCGGTGTGTTAGTAAGCGGTGATGTCAGCGCTGGTTATTTGCCGGTGTGTTAGTAAGCGGTGATGTCAGCGCTGGTTATTTGCCGGTGTGTTAGTAAGCGGTGATGTCAGCGCTGGTTATTTGCCATGCTCAGTGCAGTACCAGCCTCCTCATTCACTCTGTCTCATTCAGGCTCTGCTGTAATACTGCAAAATATGTTAAAGGTTTTATGTCTGATTTTCCAACCCACTGCCGGTTCACAGATGGAAAGGGGTGTAGTCTTTGCACGGCCTGTTTGTGTTAAATTAATAAATGTGTTTTATTAATCTCTCACAGCTCCTGCTTCTGTCCATTCCTTTCTGAAAACAAAGTGTTTGTGCTTGTGTTCATAGAGCAGCCATGCGCTAGCTCGCACTAAGCTTACTGGATAGATTTACAGCACGTGCAGTGCATGTCTGTCACCGTCTGATGCTAATACCTGACTTGGCCTCACCCTGCCTGTCTGTGACGCACGGCTAACACATCTCTGTCTCCCTCACTGCGCTCTAATGGCTGCCAGCTACGCTGCCCAGGAAAGAGAGTGCTCTCAAACAGGAAACCGAGAGTAAGTATGATACACCCCATAATCCCTCACCATCAACTCCCAGAATCCTTCACTTTGACCCCAAACTCCCATGATCCCTCACTCTGACCTCTAACTCCCATGATCTCTCACTGTGACCCCAAATTCCCATGATCTTTCACTCTGACCTCTAACTCCCATGATCCCTCACTGTGACCCCAAATTCCCATGATCCATCACTCTGACTCCTTACTCCCTGATTCCCTCACTGTGTCCCTTAAAGGGAAGTAAAGCACTCTGAATAGCATGGATCATGAGCTTTTTACCTTTAATGGCCCTGCGTTCAAATCTGAAATTGACGTGTATTTTCATGAGAAATAAAGAACAGTTTGAATTTTGGCCACTAGGGCACAGCCATCTTGGAACACGCTAGATTGTGAGGTCAGGTGAATGGTTTGTCTCGGCGGCTCAGCTGAGGGGCTGTTGCTAGGGCTACACTGCTGATGATGATGGTGGAGAGGAAGCTCGAAACAGACGACCCGAGCAGGGTCCTTTGAACAGTAGGGTGGTAATCTCGTTTCTGTGAACTGCTTGAGGAGTCTGTGAGTGTGTGAGTGTAGTGTGAGTGTGTAAGTGTGCTGTGAGTGAGTGTGTGTGAGTGTGCTGTGAGTGAGTGCGGTGTGAGTGTGTGTGTGCGTGTGTGTGAGTGAGTGTAGTGTTAGTGTGTGTGTGTGCTGTGAGTGAGTGCGGTGTGAGTGAGTGTAGTGCTAGTGTGTGAGTGTGCTGTGAGTGAGTGCGGTGTGTGTGTAGTGTGTGTGAGTGTAGTGTTAGTGTGTGAGTGTGCTGTGTGTGAGTTTAGTGTGAGTGTGTGTGAATGTAGTGTGAGTGTGTGTGTGTGTGTAGTGATAGTGTGTGAGTGTGTGTGTTGTGTGAGTGTGTGTGTGAGTGTAGTGTGAGTGTAGTGTGTGTGTGTGTGTGTAGTATGTGTGTGTGTGTGAGTGAGTGTATGTGTGTGTCTGTGAGTGTGTGTGAGTGTGTGTAGTGTGTGTGAGTGTGTGTAGTATGTGTGAGTGTGTGTGAGTGTGTGTTGTGTGAGTGTGTGTGTGTGTGTGTGAGTGTAGTGTGAGTGTGTGAGTGTTGTGTGTGTGTGTGTAGTGTGTGTGAGTGTGTGTGTGTAGTATGTGTGAGTGTGTGTGTGTGTGAGTGAGTGTATGTGTGTGTCTGTGAGTGTGTGTGTGTGTGTGTGTGAGTGTGTGTAGTGTGTGTGAGTGTGTGTAGTATGTGTGAGTGTGTGTGTGAGTGAGTGTGTGTGTGTGTGTGAGTGTGTGTAGTGTGTGCGAGTGTGTGTAGTGTGTGTGTGTGTAGTGTGTGTGAGTGTGTGTAGTATGTGTGAGTGTGTGTGAGTGTGTGTAGTATGTGTGTGTAGTGTGTGTGAGTGTGTGTGAGTGTGTGTGTGTGTGAGTGTGTGTAGTGTGTGTGAGTGTGTGTAGTATGTGTAGTGTGTGTGTAGTGTGTGTGTAGTATGTGTGAGTGTGTGTGTGTGAGTGAGTGAGTGTATGTGTGTGAGTGTGTGTAGTGTGTGAGTGTGTAGTATGTGTGAGTGTGTGTAGTATGTGTGAGTGTGTGTAGTGTGTGTAGTGTGTGTGAGTGTGTAGTGTGTGTAGTGTGTGTAGTATGTGTGAGTGTGTGAGTGTGTGTAGTATGTGTGAGTGTGTGTAGTGTGTGTAGTATGTGTGAGTGTGTGTAGTGTGTGTAGTGTGTGTAGTGTGTGTAGTGTGTGTGAGTGTGTGTAGTGTGCGTGCTGAAGCACTGTGTGTCTGTGATGCTGCAGGTCTGCACGGGAGCTCTGGGAAGCTGACAGGCTCCACCTCCAGCCTGAACAAGCTGGCGGTGCAGAGCTCCAGCAGCCGCCGCTCACAGTCCTCCTCTCTACTCGACATGGGCAATATGTCCGCCTCCGACCTGGACGTGGCCGACAGGACTAAGTTCGACAAGGTGCCCTGACCTGGCCCCGCCCACACTGACACTGAGTGTGTGTGTATTTGTAGATATTTGAACAGTTCCCCAGTGAGTGTGTGTATTTGTATATATTTGAACAGGTCCTCAGTGAGTGTGTGTGTATTTGTAGATATTTGAACAGGTCCTCAGTGAGTGTGTGTGTATTTGTAGATATTTGAACAGGTCCTCAGTGAGTGTGTGTGTATTTGTAGATATTTGAACAGTTCCTCAGTGAGTATGTGTGTATTTGTAGATATTTGAACAGGTCCTCAGTGAGTGTGTGTGTATTTGTAGATATTTGAACAGGTCCTCAGTGAGTGTGTGTGTATTTGTAGATATTTGAACAGGTCCTCAGTGAGTGTGTGTGTATTTGTAGATATTTGAACCGGTCCTCAGTGAGTGTGTGTGTATTTGTAGATATTTGAACAGGTCCTCAGTGAGTGTGTGTGTATTTGTAGATATTTGAACAGGTTCTCAGTGAGTGTGTGTGTATTTGTAGATATTTGAACAGGTCCTCAGTGAGTGTGTGTGTATTTGTAGATATTTGAACAGTTCCTCAGTGAGTGTGTGTGTATTTGTAGATATTTGAACAGGTCCTCAGTGAGTGTGTGTGTATTTGTAGATATTTGAACTGTTTCTCAGTGAGTGTGTGTGTATTTGTAGATATTTGAACAGGTCCTCAGTGAGTGTGTGTGTATTTGTAGATATTTGAACAGGTCCTCAGTGAGTGTGTGTGTATTTGTAGATATTTGAACAGGTCCTCAGTGAGTATGTGTGTATTTGTAGATATTTGAACAGTTCCTCAGTGAGTGTGTGTGTATTTGTAGATATTTGAACAGTTCCTCAGTGAGTGTGTGTGTATTTGTAGATATTTGAACAGGTCCTCAGTGAGTGTGTGTGTATTTGTAGATATTTGAACAGTTCCTCAGTGAGTGTGTGTGTATTTGTAGATATTTGAACAGGTCCTCAGTGAGTGTGTGTGTATTTGTAGATATTTGAACAGGTCCTCAGTGAGTGTGTGTGTATTTGTAGATATTTGAACAGTTCCTCAGTGAGTGTGTGTGTATTTGTAGATATTTGAACAGGTCCTCAGTGAGTGTGTGTGTATTTGTAGATATTTGAACAGGTCCTCAGTGAGTGTGTGTGTATTTGTAGATATTTGAACAGTTCCTCAGTGAGTGTGTGTGTATTTGTAGATATTTGAACAGGTCCTCAGTGAGTGTGTGTGTATTTGTACTCAGTGAGTGTGTGTGTATTTGTACTCAGTGAGTGTGTGTGTATTTGTACTCAGTGAGTGTGTGTGTATTTGTAGATATTTGAACAGGTCCTCAGTGAGTGTGTGTGTATTTGTAGATATTTGAACAGGTCCTCAGTGAGTGTGTGTGTATTTGTAGATATTTGAACAGGTCCTCAGTGAGTGTGTGTGTATTTGTAGATATTTGAACAGGTCCTCAGTGAGTGTGTGTGTATTTGTAGATATTTGAACAGGTCCTCAGTGAGTGTGCGTGTATTTGTAGATATTTGAACAGGTCCTCAGTGAGTGTGTGTGTATTTGTAGATATTTGAACAGGTCCTCAGTGAGTGTGCGTGTATTTGTAGATATTTGAACAGGTCCTCAGTGAGTGTGTGTGTATTTGTAGATATTTGAACAGGTCCTCAGTGAGTGTGTGTGTATTTGTACTCAGTGAGTGTGTGTGTATTTGTACTCAGTGAGTGTGTGTGTATTTGTACTCAGTGAGTGTGTGTGTATTTGTACTCAGTGAGTGTGTGTGTATTTGTACTCAGTGAGTGTGTGTGTATTTGTACTCAGTGAGTGTGTGTGTATTTGTAGATATTTGAACAGGTCCTCAGTGAGTGTGTGTGTATTTGTAGATATTTGAACAGGTCCTCAGTGAGTGTGTGTGTATTTGTAGATATTTGAACAGGTCCTCAGTGAGTATGTGTGTATTTGTAGATATTTGAACAGTTCCTCAGTGAGTGTGTGTGTATTTGTAGATATTTGAACAGGTCCTCAGTGAGTGTGTGTGTATTTGTAGATATTTGAACAGGTCCTCAGTGAGTGTGTGTGTATTTGTACTCAGTGAGTGTGTGTGTATTTGTACTCAGTGAGTGTGTGTGTATTTGTAGATATTTGAACAGGTCCTCAGTGAGTGTGTGTGTATTTGTACTCAGTGAGTGTGTGTGTATTTGTAGATATTTGAACAGGTCCTCAGTGAGTGTGTGTGTATTTGTACTCAGTGAGTGTGTGTGTATTTGTAGATATTTGAACAGGTCCTCAGTGAGTGTGTGTGTATTTGTAGATATTTGAACAGGTCCTCAGTGAGTGTGTGTGTATTTGTAGATATTTGAACAGGTCCTCAGTGAGTGTGTGTGTATTTGTACTCAGTGAGTGTGTGTGTATTTGTAGATATTTGAACAGGTCCTCAGTGAGTTGGAGCCCTTGTGTTTGGCGGAGCAGGACTTCATTAGCAAGTTTTTCAAGCTGCAGCAACATCCCGGCCTTGGAGGATCACAAGTGAGTGTGGATAAATTAGGGGTGTGTCCAAACCTGAGCAGCCCTTTCTGAAATTTGTGTACAGATTTTTTCTTCCTACGGTTGATTTTCTATTTTTTCTTCCATTGGAAGGTCATGGAAATCACATTTTTCTAGGCTACAGAATATAAGTTGTGATTTGCTTTGAGCATTGAAAAGAATAATAATTGGATAATGCATTTCAGTTTCTATGTAACTGACTCATTTAGACTACATCAATACCCCAGGCTGGCCAGTGGAGGATGGGCTCCCCCTCTATAGCCAGGTTCCTCCCAAGTTTGTTCTCACCACTGTTTGAGTGTTTTTCTTCCCACTGGACAATTTTTTTTAAATTCAGTTGCTCACTTTTCAGGGGTTCAGCCCTAGCCTAGCCATTTCCTCTGTAAAGCATTTTTGTGATGGTGTTTCTGTAATCAGTGCTATACTAAGATAATTGAATTGAGTAAAATTGAGCTGAATTGAATATACTGTTCACATAGGGCGGGTACGTGTCTGTCTGAGGAAGACTGGTAGTACTAGCTAGCCAGCAGTTACATAGCGTGTGCATATGGTTTTATTGTTTATGAGTGTATTTGGGTTTATTATTGTGGCTGTTTTGCAGGGGAATGGGAGTGATGTTGATGGGACGTTGCAGACCAGAGCGCCCCCTCATGGAGAACACAGACATTCCATGTCTGAGTAAGGTTCTGGCTTCCTGTGCAGAGAATCAGCTCAGCACTTCACATGAAACGCCAATACACAGAAAACAGAGGCCTAGATCAACATTCAACATCAAACACCAATACACAGCACACACACAGGCCTAGATCAACATTCAACATCAAACACCAATACACAGCACACACAAAGGCCTAGATCAACATTCAACATCAAACACCAATACACAGCACACACAAAGGCCTAGATCAACATTCAACATCAAACACCAATACACAGCACACAGACAGGCCTAGATCAACATTCAACATCAAACACCAATACACCGCACACACAAAGGCCTAGATCAACATTCAACATCAAACACCAATACACAGCACACACAAAGGCCTAGATCAACATTCAACATCAAACACCAATACACAGCACACAGACAGGCCTAGATCAACATTCAACATCAAACACCAATACACCGCACACACAAAGGCCTAGATCAACATTCAACATCAAACACCAATACACAGCACACACAAAGGCCTAGATCAACATTCAACATCAAACACCAATACACAGCACACACAGAGGCCTAGATCAACATAAATAACGATGGATAGTATATTCCACTGTATTGAGATCTCTCTGTCTCTCTTTTCTCTCTCTCTCTCTCTCAGGAAGGACACTGTTCGGTGGATGATGAACAGTATATTCCACTGCATTGAGATAGAGCTGAACACTCTGATTGCGCTGGGTGATAAGATGGACAGCTTCCACTCGCTCTACATGCTGGTGAAGATGAGCCACCATGTCTGGACTGCGGAGAACGTTGACCCCGCCTCCTTCCTCAGCACCACCCTGGGCAACGTGCTGGTCACAGTCAAGAGGAACTTCGACAAGTGCATTGTGGGTACACGCTAAGTTTTCTGAGAACAAAGAGGAGGTGCATTTTGGGCAGTGTCTCAGGTGTTTGAGCAGGTGTACGTGTGGAATAGCCTCTTCTCCAGAACTCCCATGCTTCTTTTAAACTGCTCGTATGTCCCTGTCTCAGCTGATATAAGAATATGAGCAGATTCCTTTGCACTGCCGTGTACATGAATCTGGCTACCTGAAGTCACAGGAAATGTGTACAGATGCTAAATATTTTTAAAGTAATGTGTCTCAACATGTAGTTCAGCCTCACAAAAGTAGCCTGTACGGTTGCACTAAAAATACATACTGGAGACTCATACTCGCAGCATTGAAAAACCATGGAAAATATGAACCTGATCTGAGTGGAACGCTCTCTCAAAGTTGGTTGCCATGGACACTGAACCCGTCTTTTGGGTGTGGCCGTTTTGTCTCTGCAGTCCAGTCAGATCCGGCAGATGGAGGAGGTGAAGATCTCCAAGAAGAGCAAAGTGGCCATCCTGCCCTTCGTCACCGGCTTCGAGGAGTTCGCCGAACTCGCTGAGACCATCTTCCGCAACGCCGAACGCCGCGGCGACCTGGACAAAGCCTACGTCAAGCTCATCAGAGCGGTCTACATGAATGGTAAAACCACCTTTCGCTCTACCGTAAGCCTCATCAGCGGTCTGCACACATATAAACTGTGATTGGCTGATGTGAGTCGGTGTGCAGCTGTCTGATTGGCCGTGGGGAGTTGGTGTGCAGCTGTCTGATTGGCCGTTGTGCGTTTCAGTGGAGAAGGTGGCCATTGAAAGCCTGAAGACTCCACGGGACGTGGTGCTGATGGAGAACTTCCACCACATCTTCTCCACCCTCTCGCGCCTGAAGATCTCCTGCCTGGAGGCGGAGCGGCGTGAGGCCAAGCACAAGTACACAGAGCACCTGCAGGCCTACGTCATCACCTCCCTGGGGCAGCCTCTGGAGAAGCTCAACGTGAGGAGCCCGGCCTCACACACCAGCACTGTGCACTGTTGTTACTGTACTGTCTATAACATTTTACTGCTGTGTGTGCGTGTGTGTGTCTGTGTCTGTGTCTGTGTGTGTGTGTGTGTGTGTGTGTGTGTGTGTCTCTGTGTTTGTGGGTGTGTGTGTGTGTCTCTGTGTGTCTGCGGGTGTGTGCGTGTGTGTGCGTGTTTATGTGTGTGTGTGTGCGTGCGTGTGCGTGCGTGTGCGTGCGTGTGCGTGCGTGTGCGTGTGTGTGTGTGTGTGCGTGTTTATGTGTGTGTGTGCGTGTGCGTGCGTGTGTGTGTGTGTGCGTGTGTGTTTGTGTGCGTGTTTATGTGTGTGTGTGTGTGTGTGTGCATGTGTGTGTGTGTGTGTGTGCGTGCGCGTGTGTGTGTGTGTGCAGCATTTCTTTGAGGGTGTGGAGGCGCGTGTGGCCCAGGGAGTGAGGGAGGAGGAGGTGAGCTACCAGCTGGCCTTTAACAAGCAGGAGCTGCGGAAGGTCATTAAGGAGTACCCCGGCAAGGAGGTGAAGAAAGGCCTGGATAACCTGTACAAGAAGGTGGACAAACACCTGTGTGATGAGGAAAATCTGCTACAGGTGAGAAACACATCACTGATTTCACCCTTCAAAAACCACTTGAAAAAACCTGACCACTAATTTTACCCGACGAAGACATTTCATTCTTGCTTTCTGCAGTCAATTTTCCTATAGCCAATTGAACAGAACCTGGTTACAGCAGAACATGGCTATTTCAGCAGTTTTGTCACAGTTGTTTAGTTCTGTTATGCAGCTGTTTAAGCACTATGGCATGTTAGGGTCAAGTAGGCAATATACGGAGAATCAACGCCAATCTCTCTTCTGTAGAGATGGGAATTCTGTGAGTTCCCGCATGTTTGATGAATGGTGCTACTTGTTTCAGAAAGTCATCAAAATGCCTAGCACACATTCGGAAATAAGAGAAAATGGACCCCATCGTCTAAACTCCGCATTTGCCGAATGTCAGACAAAACTCCATTCTCCGTCCTACTCTGATTTAGAGGGTGAACGTACCATCTCCATTTTCTTCTGTTGCAAAACTAGATAAACTAAAGCCATTTTAAACACTTTAAACTTTTTGTTTTGTGTTGTGATCTTGCGTACCCTTCTCTTTATACATCCATGGCGTAGCCGCGAGACAGAGGTCTGTGTGAGATTCCAGCCCAGGTTAATAGCTGCCTCGTAATTATTCGTAATTATTCACACCCCAGCGACGTGGAGTGACGTTAAACTGTGCTGTGTTCTCACTGAGTATACCGACAACAGTGTTCGTGGACATGTTCGCCGGTGGTTCTCAATCCTGAAGTTCTTTCTTCTTACTAAGTATACTGCCAGCTTCAGGGTCTTCCTGTTCACACCATAACGCTGTGGCGTATGTCTCTTCCTATTAGTGCTGCAGTCCGTGGTAATCCCAGTTTTCTCCACCAGGTGGTGTGGCACTCCATGCAGGATGAGTTCATCCGGCAGTACAAGCACTTTGTGGGTCTGATTGGACGATGCTACCCAGGATCTGGAATCACCATGGACTTCACCATACAGGACATACTGGAGTACTTCTCCAGCATCGCACAGTCACACTGAGCACACACCCCATCACGTAGTCTCAATGAACACACACACATGCACACACACAAGTACATGCGCACACACACGCATGCACAAACACTCACGGCATCGTACAGTCTCCCTGAAAACACACACACACGCACAGAGCATCAGTCTTACTGAAAATACACACACACACACACATTTCAGTACTCCTTGATTATTAATTGCTCAGTGTCATTTAGTCATGAAGTACAATGCTACTGTGCTGCCCCCTGGTGGCCAGCAGAAGAAGGGGATTTGGCCATTTCCCTCTAGTTAGGTTTATTCTTTGTTTCTCCTGTGTAATCAATATGTTCAGCCTCTGGAACTGTGGGTGATTATGAGCTTGTGAATGTATGTGAAAGCAAATATTCACAGAGAAAGATCTCATAGCGTGGACCATTTCAAAGTACTTGTTTAAATTATAGCATTAACAGCATTCATGCATAAACAAACACTCAACTACAATTTCAAGTCCTTCCCTGGAAGAGGAGCATTCTCAAACAAAGAAACACTATGACTGAGTAAGGGACTTTCTCTGGCTTCCTCCTCACCACAGGGAAACAGGAAGATTGTAAATAAAAACCAAGCCGCAGTGCATTCCCAGAGCAGAATCCAGTGGCACATTCACTGAGAGCCAATTGGACAGGAGATACTTTCACTGCATTCACATCTTCTGTCCTGTGCAGCTGTGATGTTTATATCTCTGAGAATGACAAATGTGCAATAAAGCTCTGCTATGTTGCTTTGAGTCTGTTGGTTTGCTTTTGGCATGAAGGGAAAATGGTTTAAGTGAAAATGGTCTTTTTAGACCCAGGAGAGGGTGCCATCTGAAAGCGTAACTGTAAATTTCATTTTCCTGTAAATCCTGTAGTCCGATGATAAACCTCTATATATATATATCCATATTAATGGACTGCATTTATATAGACTAGTGTTTTTCATATCACAGTCTTGAAGTATAAACTGAATAACTTGAATAGCTCTCGTTCACAAGCTTTGTCCTGAGGGTTTTGCATTTAAATAGACAGAAAGTTTTGCTTATTTTCTATGACAAATTCATTTACAAACGAAACTTTGGGAGGCTTGTTACTTGGAAGTGTGTTAGGTCATTACACACAAGTGTCATGTTCGGAATCCAACCTACAGTCTACAGTCGGCTGAACAAAATGAAGCATCCTGCCCTCGGGAAAGCGTACGTACGGGTACTTCAGCAGTCCACCGGCAGAGGGCGGAGGCAGATTTCGGAGGCAGATCCCGTTTCCATGGGGAAAGTCTGGTCTCATTCGGCGCCATTTTCAAATGGCTTTAGCGCCGAAACTTGCGCTACAGAGCCGCCGGAAGACAAGGGGAGGGGAAAAGAGCTTAGCCAGCATGTCAAACGACTTGTTTTAAATGTCACACTTACCAGACTGATAAAGCTTAATGAATAGGTTAGGTTGCTAAATAGCTAATGAAAACGTAATTCGTCTGATATCGACATTGAGGCCTTGCTCTGGAGGAAGAGAATACGTGTATAATACGCGCCTCTGCGGACACTCTACCTTAGCTACCAAGCTACGTTCTACGGCTAGATCACAATTCTGGCATGTAAGTGGCTAGACCTAGCTGCCCTGAATGCTTGCTTCTAGATCTTGTTTTTAAGCTGTTACATTTATGAGCTCACACATGTTAACTGTTATCTGCCTATTTCTATGAGACTGCATATTGACATTTGTTTTATTGAAAGAGTTTTCATTTTGTTTAGCTAGTTAGCTACTTAGCTGTCAAGTGTGTTTACGTCTAGTATATTAATTGTATTTGTTCATTCAGTACGTTGATGACCTTCGTGAAATTGATGATATGTTACAGAGAGAGACATAAACGTCGTTAGTTAGGTAGTTAACAGACTAACCCTATCACTTTAACTAGCTGTCAGTGCTGTCAGTTATTGCTTTGTTTATGTGGACTTCCGTTTGCAAGCTTGCCAGTAGCAAGCTAATGTTAGCAGTTTACTTTAGGAGCTATGCTACTAACGTTAATGGCTAGCTAACCTTACACAAAACCCGTGCATGTAATTGACTGTTAGCTTAAATCTGTGCTCCGACATTATCTACGTACCTTTGTATTTTTCCACCATCTAGAGTTTTGTGTTGTGACGGTTTTGTCAAAATGACCACCAACGCCGAGAGGAAATTTATCAATCTCAGGAAACGACTTGACCAGTTAGGATACAGACAGCCTTTGGGCATCGAATCGCTGCCACTGGTGGAGAAGTTATTCAAGTAAGTTTTAATAACAAGCTGAAGTGTAATAAATTATACTGAGTGACAAAGCACTCCGCTCATCTGTGCTCGTAAAAACGCACAGGGTCAGTGTTAAATATCTATGAACGTAGTTTTTTTTCTTCAGCTTGCTAACCAGCCATCTGAGTTGTCCGTGCTGGGAAAGTGCAGCGTCTCTGATTAGGGGGAATTAAATTCCGTTCTCCTGCCACAGGCTGTTCACTCCCCGGCCTTCATATTGATCTTGGCATTGAGCAGGACTGCGCACACATCCTAATCACAAAGTAAAGTAACATCGCTAATCCCCTAAAGATGCCAAATAATTATGTTGCACGGCCTGACAAGACAATTCCATGCTATCGTTATGGAAAACAGACCAAACTGCCACCTAGCTTCCTAAAATCAAGCAGATCCCTCAGCGAGCACATATGTCCATATCAGTCCCTAGATCCCTTAATTTGGACTTCTGTCTGTACCTGCTGTACCTGCTTGTTGTAATACCTCAGCTGTATTTAAAAAGCAGGTAAAGCAGCTGTAGCCTGCTGGACCCTCGGTCTGCAGGTAAAGAAGCTGTAACCTGCTGGACCCTCGGTCTGCAGGTAAAGCAGCTGTAACCTGCTGGACCCACGGTATGCAGGTAAAGCAGCTGTAGCCTGCTGAACCCTCGGTCTGCAGGTAAAGCAGCTGTAGCCTGCTGGACCCTCGGTCTGCAGGTAAAGCAGCTGTAGCCTGCTGGACCCTCGGTCTGCAGGTAAAGCAGCTGTAGCCTGCTGGACCCTCGGTCTGCAGGTAAAGCAGCTGTAGCCTGCTGAACCCTCGGTCTGCCCCCTGTAGCCGGGTTCCTCCGGAGATTTATTCCCATCGGGGAGTTCTGTCTCATCACCACTTGAGTTGTTTTTGTTCCCCTCCAGGAAGTTTTTCCCTCTGCCTACTTTTTGGGGGTTCAGAGCTGTTTTTTTTGACTGTTTCTGTTGCTCTGTAAAGCATCTTTGTGACAGTCCTCTTTAAAAAGTGCTATTCAAATATAAATAAGTGATGTGATTTGATCTGAGGCATTCCCGCTGTGGTTGTAGTGACCTGGTGCACACCACAGAGTCGCTGCGCAATGCTAAGCTGTGTGCGGGGAAGACGGAGAAGGAGAGCCGGAACATGGATGCTGTGCTGGAGCCGTACCGAGCAGAGAACGCTCGGCTGGTCAGAGAGAACAACCAGCTGCACCTGGGGCTCCTCAAGCTCCAAGAGGAGAAGGAGCGGCTCAACAGAGGTGACCACGGTTACCGTTACTACCCCCACTGTGTTTCCACAGTTACCATTACTACCCCCACTGCATTTCCATGGTTACCATTACTACCCCCACTGCATTTCCATGGTTACCATTACTACGCTGCCGTGTTTCCACAGTTACCATTACTACCCCCACTGCGTTTCCACGGTTACCGTTACTATCCCCACCGTATTTCCATGGTTACTGTTACTACCCCCACTGCGTTTCCACAGTTATCATTATTACCTCCATCACGCCCCCATGGTTACCATTATTATCCCCACCGCATTACCACGGTTACCCCCATCGACCCCATCATTGCCTCTATTTCTCTCACTGTCCTCCCCATGGTTACACACATTAATCCACCATCCCCATAGTTACCCCTTTACCCCACTGTCTTCATGGTTACCACTTTCACCCTCATCAATTCCATGATTACCATCATTACTCCACAACCTCCATGGTTACCACTATTACTCTACTAACTCCACAGCTGTATTTATTATGTTCTTGTCCCTGAGATTACTGCTATTATCCCTTATATTTTATTAATTATTCATTAGTATGCATACATTTAGGATTTTGCCATTTAGTAGAAACTGTTGGTCATAATAACTCAACAGAAATCCACTTCACATGGTAAGAACACTATGACAGCCTGTGTATAGAAGAGGGGTACAGATTTAGCCATATACCCCTGCAAGGTGCTGCCTTTTCCTGTGAGATAAAGGGAGAGGATTAGTTTGTTTTCCCCCCCAAATCGCCACCAGAAGCCAGTATTAGACTAATAATTTTAATAGTTAATGCGTTTGTGTAAATGTAGTATCGCTTTCACTTGCACATCCATCACAATGCTGTGCTTGTATTAGCCATAATACCTTAGTATTATTACACACCGGAATCAATCACCCTCTCATCTTTCATTAACACCACATTAATTCAACTTCTCGCACTGTTCCTTAACCCTCAGTATCCTAATGTAGCTTTACCCATTACAGAGCAAAAGATCACCATCAGGAAGCTGGAGCAGGAGATGTGTGATCTGAAGTTCCTGAATAATCAGTATGTGCACAAGGTACGGTCCCTGGAGAAGGACTGCAAAGCCAAGACCGAGCGTATCCAGCAGCTACAGGAGAAAAACCTACAGGCTGTGGTGCAGACGCCAGGTGGAGCTTACTACACCCGCCCACAGCCTAACCATACAACTACACCCTCCCACAGCCCAGCCATACAACTACACCCTCCCACAGCCCAACCTTACAGCTACAACCTCCCACAGCCCAACCATACAACTACACCCTCCCACAGCCCAACCTTACAGCTACACCCTCCCACAGCCCAACCTCACTACTACACCCTCCCACAGCCCAACCTTACAACTACACCCGCCCACAGCCCAACCATACAACTACACCCTCCCACAGCCCAACCTCACTACTACACCCGCCCACAGCTCAACCATACAACTACACCCTCCACAGCCCAACCTCACAACTACACCCTCCCACAGCCCAACTTCACTACTACACCCTCCCATAGTCCAACCATACAACTACACCCTCCCACAGCCCAACCTCACTACTACACCCTCCCACAGCCCAACCTCACTACTACACCCTCCCACAGCCCAGCCTTACAACTACACCCTCCCACAGCCCAACCTTACAACTACACCCTCCCACAGCCCAACCTCACTACTACACCCTCCCACAGCCCAACCTCACTACTACACCCTCCCACAGCCCAGCCTTACAACTACACCCTCCCACTGCCCAACCTTACAACTACACCCTCCCACAGCCCAACCTCACTACTACACCCTCCCACAGCCCAACCTCACTACTACACCCTCCCACAGCCCAGCCTTACAACTACACCCTCCTACTGCCCACTCCAGGTTGGCTAATGCGTGCAGACTGCGCAGACTGGTGGTGTGTGTTCATTGGTTGCTTGTTTCGGCAGGAGGAAAGAAGCGCTCCATTCCCTTCAGACGTCAGCGGATGCAGATTGATGACCTCATCCCCCCTTCCAGTGGCTCCTCCCACCCCACAGCTCAGCCTGATGACCCGTACATTGCAGATCTCCTGCAGGTGGCTGACAACAGGTACACCGCTTACCTCTGTTTGGAATAAACATGCTGTGACTGGTAGGTTGTCCTCAGTGTGCAGGAGTGATGATCTTCTCCTTGCTGCAGAATCCAGGAGCTGCAGCAGGACCTGAGTCGAGTCAGCCTGGAACTGGAGCAGGCCCAGAGAGGAATCTCAGCGCTCAACACACAGGTAGCACACACATGTATACACACTTACAAACATGCTCACCCACACACACACACATTTGAACACACTTACAAGGCTGTACAGAGTGTGAGGTGTGTTTGCAGGTGGCTGATCGCGACGGAGAAATCGAGCGTCTGAATCGCGCTCTGGTTGGAGGGCGTCCCCATGACGTCATCTCTCTGGAAGCTCAGAACATCAGCAATGAGAAGCTCATTTCGCACCTGAATCTGCAGGTAATTACTGCACGCGCTGGACCCGACATATTAGGTGTAATTGGGTGTAGCAGGTGTGTTTGGGTATAGTAGGTGTAATTGGGGTATAGCAGTTGTTATTGGGGTATAGCAGGTGTAATTGGGTACAGCAGGTGTCACAGGTAGTGTGGTCCACAGATAGAGTACCTGCAGGAGACGAACCGTGAGCTGGAGCAGCAGGTGAAGGAGGGGGCGCAGGAGAGGGCCAGCGGCATGGAGCACCTGGGCACCCGTAACCAGGAGCTGTGCCAGGAGCTGAGCCACATCCAGCAGCTGGCCCAGAGCATGCAGCAGGACCGGCAGCTTGTGCTGGAGACGGCCGACGGGGAGCTGCACGAGGCCAAGGTACTGCAGTACAGCCCTGCATGCCATTACTGATACAACTGCGCATATCTGCGCATACCTGCGCATTACTGATACTACTGCGCAGTACATATACTGCTCCGCACACCCTCTTATACTTACTCTTTTCTGTTCTTTTTTTTTAAGGATGAAATTCAGCGTCAGAACAGAGTCATTGAGGACCTTGAGGATATGGTCTCCAAACTGCAAAGGGTGTGTTCCACACTGCTTACTGGAGTGTCTGCTGCTCTGTGTCTGCGCAGACTGTAGTCCCTCTGGGTGTCTGTGCAGACTGTAGTCCCTCTCTGTGTCTGCGCAGATTGTAGCCTCTCTGTGTGTCTACACAGACTGTAGTCCCTCTCTGTGTGTCTGTGCAGACTGTAGTCCCTCTCTGTGTCTGCGCAGATTGTAGCCTCTCTGTGTGTCTACACAGACTGTAGCCCCTCTCTGTGTGTCTGCGCAGACTGTAGCCCCTCTCTGTGTGTCTGCGCAGACTGTAGCCCCTCTCTGTGTGTCTGCACAGACTGTACTCCCTCTGTGTGTCTGCGCAGACTGTAGTCCGTCTGGTTGTCTGCGCAGACTGTAGCCTCTCTGTGTGTCTGCGCAGACTGTAGTCCCTCTGTGTGTCTGTGCAGATTGTTGCCTCTCTGTGTCTGCGCAGACTGTAGTCTCTCTGTGTGTCTGTGCGGACTGTAGTCCCTCTGGTTGTCTGCGCAGACTGTAGTCCCTATGGTGTCTGCGCAGACTGTAGTCTGTCTGGTTGTCTGCGGAGATTGTTGCCTCTCTGTGTCTGCGCAGACTGTAGCCTCTCTGTGTGTCTGTGCAGACTGTAGTCCCTCTGGGTGTCTGCGCAGACTGTAGTCCCTATGGTGTCTGCGCAGACTGTAGTCCGTCTGGTTGTCTGCGCAGATTGTTGCCTCTCTGTGTGTCTGCGCAGACTGTAGCCTCTCTGTGTGTCTGTGCAGACTGTAGTCCCTATGGTGTCTGCGCAGACTGTAGTCCGTCTGGTTGTCTGCGCAGATTGTTGCCTCTCTGTGTGTCTGCGCAGACTGTAGCCTCTCTGTGTGTCTGTGCAGACTGTAGTCCCTCTGGGTGTCTGCGCAGACTGTAGTCCCTATCGGTGTCTGCGCTTACTGTAGCCTCTCTGTGTGTCTGTGCAGACTGTAGTCCCTCTGGGTGTCTGCGCAGACTGTAGTCCCTATCGGTGTCTGCGCTTACTGTAGCCTCTCTGTGTGTCTGTGCAGACTGTAGTCCCTCTGGGTGTCTGCGCAGACTGTAGTCCCTATCGGTGTCTGCGCTTACTGTAGCCTCTCTGTGTGTCTGTGCAGGACATGGCAGAGAGTGAACGTGAGAAGGAGGGTGTGAGGGCGGAGCTTGCAGACATTGTTGTGCAGAAGGAGAGTGTGAAGGGAGACATAAGCTTCCTGGAAGAAGAAAAGAGGAGGCTTCAGGAGAAAGTGGAGAAACTCACAGCCACTGGTGAGAAACACCCAGTCAATACCTGACAATTACTGACTAATGCTGTCTACTGCTGACCCCTACTTATCATTACTGTCTACTGACCCCTACTGATCATTACTGATCACTGACCCCTACTGATCATTACTGACCACTGAGTCCTATTTATCATTACTGACGCCTACTGATTATTACTGACCACTGATCCCTACTGATCGTTACTGACCACTGACCCCTACTGATCGTTACTGACCACTGACCCCTACTGATCATTACTGACCACTGAACCCTATTGATCATTACTGACCACTGACCCCCTACTGATTATTATTGACCACTGAGCCCTACTGATCATTGCTGACCACTGACCGCTACTGATCATTACTGACCAACGAGCCCTACTGATCATTACTGACCACTGAGCCCTACTGATCATTACTGACCACTGAGCCCTATTGATCATTACTGACCACTGACCCCTACCGATCACTACTGACCACTGGGCCCTACTGATCATTACTGAGCACTGAGCCCTGCTGTTCCCACGGTCCCTGGCTGCTGCAGAGAAGGAGCTGGTGGTGGAGCTGGAGCGAATGCGAGTTCACTACGGAGTGTGCGGGACCCCGCGCTCCCCCTCTCGCCTGGACGCCTTCGTCAGGACCCTGGAGGAGGAGCGGGACTCCTACAAGCAGGAGGCGGAGCGTCTGCGGAGAGGCGGGGCACGAGGGAGAAGCCCCTCCCACAGCCCAGGGAAAGGGAGGAGTCCCAGACGAAGCTTTCACAGCAGGGTGAGAGAAGTCTGTGTGTGTGTGTGTGAGAGAGAGAGTCAGTGTGTGTCTGTGTCTGTGTGTGTGCAGGTGTGCGTTTGTCTGTGTGTGTGTGTCTGTGTGTGTGCGTGTATCTGTCTGTGTGTGTGTCTGTCTATTTGTGTGTAACTGTGTAGATAACTGCGATAGATTGGCGGCCTGTCCAGGGTGTGTTCCTGCCTCTCCCCCAATGCACGGTGGGATAGGCTCCAGCGCCCCCCTGTGACCCTGCTCAGGATAAGCGGGTATAGATAATGGATGGATGGATGTGTAGATAATGCAAATGTAACAGGATGGGTGTGTGCGTGGCACTTGGTGTGTGTGGTATATGTTGTGTGTGGTACGCAGTGTGTGTGTCTGAATGATATACTGTGTTTGTGTATGATACATTATACGGAGTGTGTTGAATACAGTGTGTGGTATATGGCACGTGTGGTATACAGTGTGTGGTATATGGCATGTGTGGTATATGGTGTGTGGTATATGGCATGTGTGGTATATGGTGTGGTATATGGCATGTGTGGTATATGGTGTGGTATATGGCACGTGTGGTATACGGTGTGTGGTATATGGTACGTGTGGTATACAGTGTGTGGTATATGGTACGTGTGGTATACAGTGTGTGGTATATGGTGTGGTATACGGTGTGTGATATATGGCACGTGTGGTGTGTGGTATATGGTGTGTGTGGTATACAATGTGTGGTATATGGTACGTGCGGTGTGTGGTATATGGTACGTGTGGTGTGTGGTATATGCTATGTGTGGTATACAGTGTGTGGTATACGGTGTGTGGTATATGGTATGTGTGGTATATGGTGTGTGGTATACGGTACGTGCAGTGTACGGTGTGTGGTATATGGTATGTGTGGTATACAGTGTGTGGTATATGGTGTGGTATACGGTGTGTGGTATATGGTATGTGCGGTGTGTGGTATATGGCACGTGTGGTGTGTGGTATATGGTGTGTGTGGTATATGGTATGTGCGGTGTGTGGTATATGGTACGTGTGGTGTGTGGTATGTCCTATGTGTGGTATACAGTGTGTGGTATATGGTGTGTGTGGTATACAGTGTGTGGTATATGGTGTGTGTGGTGTGGTATATGGTGTGTGTGGTATACAGTGTGTGGTATAGGGTGTGTGTGGTATACAGTGTGTGGTATATGGTGTGTGTGGTATACAGTGTGTGGTATACGGTGTGTGTGGTATACAGTGTGTGGTATATGGTGTGTGTGGTATATGGTGTGTGGTATATGGTGTGTGTGGTATACAGTGTGTGGTATATGGTGTGTGTGGTATACAGTGTGTGGTATATGGTGTGTGTGGTATACAGTGTGTGGTATATGGTGTGTGTGGTATACAGTGTGTGGTATATGGTGTGCTCATGGCGTGTCTGTGCAGGGGCCCAGCTTCGAGGCGGAGCTCTGGCGTGCTGTGAGAGAGAGAGATGAGCTACAGGAGACACTGCTGGGGTTTGAGAGACACATGCAGGAAATCCAGTGCAGTGTGAAGGAGCTGACTGCTGAGAGAGACAGACTCAGCACCCTGTACCAGCAGGTGTGTGTGCGTGTGCGTGTGCACGTGTGCATGTGTGTTTATGTGTGTGTGTGTGTGTGTGCCCCGAGAGAGGACCCCGTACCAGCAGGTGTGAGTGTGTGTGTGTGTGTGCACCGAGAGAGGAACCTGCACCAGCAGGGGTGTGTGTATGTGCATGTGTGTTTGTGTGTGCAGAGAGAGCACCCTGTACCAGCGGGTGTGTGTGTGGCACGAAGCTTTCCACAAAGTGGAATTTTAGTGTACCGTTATGCTCAACTAGCAAATCAAATATGGCAGAAGAAAAAGGCTTATTAACGTCACATTTAACAGGAGAAACCACACTACCAAAGCTACCTGGCTAGCCTGTTCCAATCACAAACTTATATTTTAGATAGACTTTAAGCACGCATACTGAAAGAACAAGAAAGTCGCTCCTGTGCTGTTTGTTGTAAAGATGCAAGCGACGCAATGTCACATTCAAAAGTGTGCATGTGT